>NW_025968410.1:0-25000 GCF_021869965.1 Rhincodon typus | reverse complement strand
CCTTTTCGGTTGGATTTTCAGGAGAGACCCTGGATGGTGGTCTCTGAAGAAGAGCTGTTTGAGTGGTCTGTGGCTGAGAGTCTGTGCCATAATGAGTGGAACTCTTTCCTCGGTTAGAGAGCACTGGAGATGTTTGGAATGTAGACACTGGAGGCTGTTGTGATGACGGGCTGTTGGGTTGGTTTCGGGCAAAGTCCTGTGTAATAATGTGCTAAAAACAAAGAAATTCACTTTCAAATAAAATCTCTAGTGCACATACCTACAGTTCACAGGATACAAAAAGCACAAAAACTGAGTGGCTTTGTGGACTTTCCACATTTGCTAGCTGTTCTTGCTGACTGGCAGGTTGACAAGCTTTTAACATAGTCTGCCTGGCCACCCACACATGCTCTCTAACACAAGCTGGTGCACTAGCGATAGAAACTATTTATAGAAGCATAGAAAGTTTAGAACAGTCTATTCTTGCCCCTCAGACCAGCCAAAAATAGAACTATCTAGCTTAATTCCACATTCCAGCTCTTGGTTCATAGAAGCTGTGATGAGAGATGTGTGATTTATATGCATTAATACCAATTTATTAAAAAGAGTTTGTATTTTAAACTAGAGGCAAATGAGTATTGGTCTTTTTTGTGAAGGGGTTTAATAATTAAATTGATCAGTCTTTCGGGAAACATGATCTAAAACCCAACATCTTTGGGAGGTGATGGCCTGATGGTATTATTGCTGGACTATATATCCAGACATCTAGGCAATGTTCTGGGGATCTGGGTTTGAATCTCACCGAGGCAAATAGTAGAATTTGAACTCAAAAATTTGGAACTGGGAATCTAATGATGACCATGAACCCACTGTTGATTGACAGAAAAAAAACCCATCTGGTTCATTAATGTCCCGAGGGAAGGAAATCTGCTGTGCTTACCCAGTCTGGCCTACAAGTGACTCCAGATCCAGAGCAATGTGGTTCACTCTTAACTGCCCTCTGGCAATTAGGGACGAGCAATGAAACCAATGACATCCACATCCCTTGCATTAACAATAAAACTTATCTGTAAGGGCGTGGGTGACTGAAGGGTCTCTTGGAGTATTAATGTAGCTTGTTTTACTGTATAATTTAATGACAGGTGAAAAATTAGTTTGCTTTTGGGTTTAGAATAATTCAAGATTGCTTTTGGCTTAGAAAAACCCAAAGATCGGAAAGCTTTTTGCTCAATTCGAAGGGATCCTGACTGAAGTCAGATGCTTATACAGTCTCTCTGAGAGAAAGAAGGTTGTTTACAGCAGTTAGGAACTATGCTACCTCAGTCTTTTAATAATCTGCACAGTTCTAACCAGGCACGTCCAATCTGGAAGCTTTGCACACTACCTTCTTTCACTGAGAAAGCCTAACATCTCAAGGGGTAAAAGTGGCCAAGGAAAAAGGCCTCACAGCTCATAGGACTGAAACGAGAAAGTAGCAGCAAGTCAAACCCATAGATTTGATAAAGAAGACAAAAACTTTTTTTTTGAGCAACTGTATAGTGGTGGCATTGGACAGCAGATAGGATTTGTTTTGCTGTGTGCTTTGAAATATATCAAATTGCATTATGTTTAGATAGCTTGTTTTGGTATACTTTAATGTAATAAACTGTTCTATTATTAAATCAAATCTCCAGCTTTGTGTATTTATGTTTCAGTGAAAGACCACCACAGTAAAAAGACCTAACAAGCCAGATTTCATTCCGAGACCTGATAAATTCAGTAGGAACATCAGCTAGGATCATATCTTAGGATTTTCATAAATGTCAACGGTTCGGCCTCTACTGCCCTTCAGATTAAGAGTTCCAAAGTACATCCCACCAAGCTCTGTTTAACAAAATTTTCAATATCCTAAATCTGCTTGAGCCCTACCCCCATAACCTCACCACAGTTATTGACCCCTCTGCTAAGAGAAATTGGTTCTTCCTATCCATTCTGTCTAAGCACCTCATAATTTTGTACATCTCAATCAAGTCCACCCTCAAACCTTACTCTTCCAAAGTAAGCAACCTAGCCTATTTAATCTTTCCTCAAAGCTAAAATTCGGTCTTCTGAGAAATGATCTGGTAAGTCTCTTTTGTACGCTCTCTCACAATGTAGTGATAACGACTTTATGCAAAATTGTGGCCTAACTAGTACTTTATATAGTGCAAGCATAACTTCTCTGCTCTTATATGCTGTGTTACCTAATAAAGCCAAGTAGTGCATAAGGGATTCAGGACCTTGGAACAAGTTTGTGATGATGTCTACAGTGCTGCACATCATTAGGTACAAATTCTACAGTGTAGGCGGAGTCACAACACACTCTGGAAGATTGACATGAACATAAAGATAGATTAGTCTTTAGCTAATGTAACTATTAGTTATAACCTGGTTTGTGATTACCATATAATGCAGTTTTCAGTATGAATGTATAATTTTTGTGTTACTTTGAAGTCTGTCTGAAGCCAATCTTTGACTCTGCCTTCTCCATCAATCCGTCTTGAAACCAAACTCAATGTGGCATCCAACCTCACGTGATAAAAGAGTAAAGATTCTGTATGCCCTCATGAAAGCAACATGATACAATTACACACAGACAGAAAGCCAGATCAATGTGCAACCTCTTGCCAGGCCTCACTTACATGGATGTGATCAGCGAGAGTGATCAATTTGTGTGTTTTGGAAACTTGAGGGTTAGGAACAGAGGAATACACGCTGTCAGGCTGGGAAGATGGTGTCTGCTGCTGTGGAGACGGTGACTTCTGCATCATCCTATACCGACTCATGGGCACATCAAACCCTCGGGTATTAGGCTCACCTTTAAAAACAGATAAACACTCAACATAAGATCTTCCACCGTGCATCCACACTCAGGAATGGATGTCCACACTTCCCTCAGTAGCTGTCAAGGGTAAGATCCTCAATGGTTTAAAAGGCAAGTAGGTTAGCCTGGCATCGAAGCATTTATATTTCCATGGAGTTAAGGTCTAATCTTAGAATACAGTGCCTTCAGTAGCTTCACAGACTAGCCCGTTGAACAAAATATGCCAACTGCAGTGTGCATATTTATCCAACTGCAAAGTAGTATACCGAGTGAGCAATTGATGGTTGATTCCAAGGGATTGGTTTCCTTATCCTATTATTTTGAATCCTGGTAATCATTTCACAGATCCAGCACATCTAACTTACCCTCTCTGGTCCCTCTCAATATTATGCTTCATTTTCTGTTTTCTTGCAGGTCCTCTCTCCCATGTCAAATAGGTACTCAAGCTAATTTACTTCCTCTCTAACTTCATTTCTCTTTTGTATGCCCTCCTTCCAATATTACTAAAAGAGCACTATTGCTTATCTACATTTTTATCTCTGGCGACATCTCCAAAAACACAATGCCAGCTATGACACTGAGCTCTATCCTCACCACTACCTCTCGACCCCTCTATTAAATCATGATACTGCTTTGTCCAATATCTGGTACCAAACGAGCAAAAACTTCCTTCAATTAAATATTGGGAGGATTGCAACAATTCTCTCTCTCTCTCTGTTTCATCAGTCTGGTGTAAAACCAGACTCTTCACAGGTTGGTGTTCTATCTGATCCTGAAATCAGCTTCTGACTACATATGTGCATTATTGCTATGGCTGCCTTCTCTCCTCTCCTTAACATTAATCTGATTCCACCTTTGCCTCAGCTCATCTGTTGCTGAAATCCTCTTCTATGCCTATGTTGTCTCTAGACTTGACTACTCCAATGGCTTCATTGCTAGCCTCCTAGAATCTAACTTCTGTAAATTTAATGATTTTATAATGCAGTTGCCATTTTCTTATTCAAGACCCCCATCACACTTGTTCTCACTGACTTAAGGTGGTTCCCAGTTATACTGAATTTCATAAATGTTCATCTTTCGGTTTCAAATCCCTCCATGGCTTTGCTGTTCCCTATCTGTGTAATCTCCTTCAGTCTGAAAACCCTTATAAAATAGCTGCATCCTCTAATTCTGGCCTTTTGAGCTTCCCTGATTTTAATAACTCCAGGATAGGTGGCCATATCTTCAGTTGCCTGGGTCTAAGTCTAGGATTTCTCTTCCCAGTCTGCAACATTACTTTCCTTTAAGGTGTTCTTTAAAAACTCTTCTTAAACCATGTTTTTGCCCATCTTCCCTAAAATTGCCTGACATGGCTTAGTCTCAAATGTTGCTCTATAGTGCTCCTGTCAACTAACTTGAGATTTTTTAATATGTTAAAGATGTCACATAAATACAAACAGTCAGATTCTCTCGTTGGTCAGAGTCATTGGTAGTCATTGTTTAACACTTGCGTGGTAGAAATGTTACTTGAAACTTATCAGCCCAAGCTTGAATGCCTCATACAGACAACTATTTGTGGTCAGCCTAGTATAGCTACATCACTGGCATCAGCCAATCATGCATAATAAAATAAGCTCCCCTGGGCCATTTTCCACATTGTTAGGCTGACGCCAGTGATGTAGCTATACTGGGCGAGCCTATGGAACAGGTATTTGCAGCATAGAAAAGGTGTCATTAGCATTTGGTGGACCGAGTCTATTCAACCATGTCTTAGTATCAATTGGAGTTAATTCAACTGGCTGAAAGCTGATTTCTGTGATGTGGGGAACTTATCTTATTATGCATGATTGGCACTTCCTTAAGAGGAGAGAGAAACTGGAGAGGTTTAAAGAGCTTGAAACTTACCATCTCCCTGGGAAGATTTGTGTATCTCGGGCTGGACAGGTTCAGCCTTCTCCTGTGACTGGACAGGTGAGTTTGCAGGACTGATTACCTCAATCGCATCCACACTGGGCATGTCATAGCGATGGGAAGATACTTGGAGAAAAACAAATTCTGGCATAAATCCTTTATTCTGAGCTACCCTTAAACCTTGCATCTTGCTATTTGGTCCCAGGGGCCCATGGAACCAGTTAAACTGAGCTATCCTTACTGAACTTAAGGTCCTTTGTACTCAACTATGAACAGGATGTTCTTGTGCTCTCAATTAGTAAGTGGTGTAAGTTGGTGGGCAGTGGGAAACCGCTTTAAGTTGGGCTTTCATAGTCATTTGGTGTAAACTTGAAGGTATGTCAATAATGCCCTGTCCCAGCTGACCTTAATACCAACATAATTACACAGCCAGTAAAAAAGGGGAAAGAAGCAAAATTTGACAGGATGCTTTAGAGAATGGAAACTATCCAGGGAGCTACAGTTCTAGCCATGTTTTGGCCAACATTCTTCTCTTCAAGTAATACTACAGAAATATTAAGTATTTAGCCCTTCATTTCTGAGGGAATCGTGTGCACATATTGATTACTGATCTTTACATCAGGTCTCAAGGACAATCCCACCAGAATTTGGTTACCACAGAAGTATCCCAGGGGTTCTGCTCCAAGGAAGAATACCTTTCTCCCAGTGAACATAAATACAAAGTCTCTGCTCACATACAGAGTTATATAATCTTCCAGCTACTCAGGTCAGTCATCTACCGTAGTTCATAATTATCAGTATCAGGAAGCTTTCACATAAGTAACTCTGCTGCTGGAGATTATGATGCATCAACTTAGCTGCCTCAAATACTACATAATCGGAATGACAGACTACACTGGAAGGTGCTTACCACTGCTGGAGGAGTCTGAGCTGTGAGATCCTCGCTCACGGCTGTCTTTATCGGAGGCAATCTGTCTGGTGATGATCACATCTATAAAATTTGCTGCTGTTATTGTGGTCTTTCCTCGAGTCCGGAGTTCCTCTTCATACCTAGATTTGGGGGGTGGTGCTTTGTCCTTAATGTTCTCTGGATAGCTGGATTGACCCTGACCCTTGGCCGTGGATGAATACGGTGACTGTACTGACCGTCGCTCATGTTCACTTTGTGGCTGTTGCTGTGTCTGGTGATGAATATTCTGCTGCTGCTCAGAAACTCTGCGAGCGGTCATTTCTTCCACTCGGGGGGCTTCATGTTTGTTCTCTTTCCCCTTTGTCATCTCGATCTGAGGTGCAGAGGCTGCAGCATCCACCAATGCTGCAAGGGCATCTGCTGCAGTGTTGTAGCGGGATGCAGACAATCCCTGTGCCATGGACAGGGCTCCCTGTGGTACCTGCCTGTGAATAAAAAATGTCATTTTGTTTTAATGTGACACCCAGAACTCTTGCAAACACTAGATATTACAGATGATGCATTCCTGACAAAGGAGCTGAGACACACTATTTACAATAAATAGGAACTGGTTGAAGCTTAGTGAACGACTTCACACCTCTGAAAAAACTGAGTGAAAAATTGAGCCTGGGATGAGAAAGAGGAGGAAGCTGATGACAGGACTGCCATTTGCTTCACTGACAGTGATTTATCCTCAGGGCAAATATAAGAAGCTTCAACATAAACTTTAATCAGTAACTTTGTTCTGTTCTGGGAAACTCTGCCCTTCAACATACATTATCCGAGACTGCGTAGCTGCATCCAGTGAAGTTATAACCCCTTTGCCATTGGCTCCTTGAAATATACTGGGTCGTTGCTGTAAGATGGTCTCCTGCGTTCGTACTGATGGCGATGGAGAACGGACATATCCATGGCTACTTGGCCTACTGGTCTGTTCAGGACCTGTGCAAATATCAAATAGGAAATTTTTTCATTGAAAATTAACTGATACATAAACATATGAAAACAAAAAGGATAGGTCATTTAGCCTCTTGAGCCTGTCCTGCCATTATATAAGATCATGACTGAGCTGACTGTAACCTCAAACCCACATTCTCACCTACTTAACAATCATAAGATCCATGTCACCAGCTCCATACTCATAGATATGGAAAAAGTGAACAAGTTACAATTTTATCAACTACAGCCAAAGGGAGCTATGCCCCAAGAATAATTGCTCAGACTCAGGGTCGGTTGCTGTAAAGAAAATCAGAATATAAATCAAAAATAAGACCATATTGTTGTTCCATGTGTGGAATGCCAGCCATTCCATTTATTACTGTCCCATAATGACACGTAGAATGAACCTGGCTGGGCTTTTTTCTTCGTAGAAGTTCACATCAAACTGGGGACTGACTGCATTACTAAGGTGTTGCTTCTCTCATTTGACAGTAAGATTGATGATTTGGAATAAAGTGACAAAATACAAACATTGACTCAACTGGCTCAGTATCAATTCAAGAATTTTATTCATTCAAGGGTTGTTCTAGGAGAACTGGGATGCCCCATTTACTGTTCAGATATCACTGTTAACTAAACTGATTTTGTTGGAGTAAACATTTTCAGGACTCGCAAAGTTAGAATGCAATTTCTCACCTGCTCTAAGGTAAGACAGGTCACAAGTTGTCACAGCTAATCTCTCCCGTTCTCTTTGTTCCCGTTCCCGTTCCCTCTGCTCCCGTTCTCTCTCTCGCTCTTTTTCTCTTTCACGCTCTGCAGTGGCTGTGGTGGCAGACATATGTGCAGGGTGACCTAAAGATAGAAAAACATTGAAATTTACATTCTTGCTACTCATGGAATTAAACTGCAGAAAAAAAAAACAACTTTCTGGGAGAAGTATGCTTCTCTTTCATCAGTCCTTGCAGTTGAACAAAAATCCAGTACATTTTCGGAATTAAACTGAACAAACCAATTTGCAAGACACCAGAAATGGCAATGGCAAACACAACCCTGCTGATCCTGCAAAGTCCTCCTTACCACCACCTGGAGGCTAGTGCCAAAATTGCAAGAGCTGGCCTACCGACGAGTTATGCATTAGACTAACATAGTCATACATACTAATCGTAACTTATAATAATGTCCTAGACACCACCATTTCTGGGTACATCCTGTCCCACCAATAGGACCAGGCTCAGCAGAAGTGGCGGCACAATGGTTTACAGTCAGGAGGGAGTTGCCCTGTGAGTTCTCAAGATTGACTCCAGAATCAGGCATCTCTCAGCATCAGTTCAAACTCGAAGCCTCCTGATTATCTCTCGTGTCCCCACTTAGCTGGTCAATTAGTAATCTTTCATGTTGAACATCATTTGGAGGAAACACGGAGGATGGCAAAGGTGTAGAATGCACTCTGGGTAGGGGATTGAAGGTACATCACCAAGGGTGAATCACTAGCACCACTGTTGACCGAAATGGTCAGGTCCTAAAGGACATAGCTCTTAGACTCGGTCTGCAACATGTACTGAGGGAATTAACAAGAAGGAAATACCTCCTTAACTTTGTCATCACCCATCTCTCCGTCACAGATGCATTTGTCTGTGACAACATTGATAAGAGTGACCACTGCATAGGCTTTACTGGGACAAAGTACCCTCTATCGTGCTGTGTGACACTGTCGCCATGGTGAATTAGACAGACTTCGAACTGACCTAGCAACTCAAAACTAAAATTTGTTCAACACTGTGGGTCATCAGAAGCAGAACTGTATCCTCTCTTGTTTAATGGACCAACATTCATTTGTTGAATTAGGCAGCAAAAGGTGTTCAGAGATGTAAAAGGATTTTACTGCATGGTTTAAAAAAAATTCTTCCTTTCACTTCCAGATCCTTTCCCTGCCCTGAAGCCAATCTGCAATTTATTTAAGAGTTGTGTTTTCAGATTTCTCTCTCTTCCTCTGACACACCTTACAATTATAAAGTGGGTACAGGAGCAGAGGATATAGCATGTGTATGTGAACAGATCATTGAAGGTGGCAGGACAAATGGAGAGAGCCGTTAGTAAAGCATATAGTCTCCTTGGCTTTTTTAAAAATGGGGGCATAGAATATCAGAGCAACTAGGTGATACTGAAATTGTAGAAAACAACTTGTCAGCTGGAATACTGTGCACCGTTCTGAGCACCACATTATAGGAAAGATGTGAATGCATTGGAGAGAATGCAGAAGCAATTCACGAGAATGGTTCCTGGAATGAGGAACTTCAGCTATGAGGATAGACTGAAGAACTTGGGACTGTTTTCCTTGGAGAGAAGATGGCGAAGTAGATTTTGAAAATCTCTATCAAAGCTCATGAGCAGGGTGGGCAGAGTAGATAGGGAGAAGCTTTTCCTGCTCATAAAACGAATAAGAAAGAGAGAGGACATGGATTTAAAGTGATGTACAAAAGAAGCAAGGGTGTTGTGACGGGAAAAGTAGTTAGAGCATGGAATGCACTGCCTGGAAACGTAGTTGAGGCAGGTTCAATTGAGAAATTCAAGATGACGTTGGATGTTTATTTGAAAAGAAATAGTGTGCAAGGGTATGAGAAGAAAGCAGATTTGCACGAGGTCATCATGCTCATTTGAAGTGCTGGTGCACACATGATGGACTGAATTCTGCACTATAACAATTCTATAATTCTGGGTTCTTCCCCAAATTTCAGTGAGCATCATGTGCTCTCAATCTATTCTGGGAGTGTTCTGTTTGACCCTTTAGGGAGCTACATGTTAATATAACGGTTCGTATCCTTGCCTGCTATGCGGAAGACCGGGTTCAATTCCCCAATGGGGAGGTGCTGATCTGTGTGTAAATAGAGTATTTTTAGGGCTGTAGTGATGCAGTGATAGTGTCCTTACCCCTGAACCAGAGGATCCACATTCAAATCCTAACTGCTCTAGAAGTTTGTACTGTAATAACATCTCTGCACAGATTGATAATAAAATTTCTGAAGAAGGGTCTAGGCCCAAAACGTCAGCTTTCCTGCTCCTCTGATGCTGCTTGGCCTGCTGTGTTCATCCAGCTCTACACCTTGTTATCTCTTGATAAGAAAATACCTCTTTTGTTTGACCTTTAAAGTAACCTGCATTTCTAAACTGAAATATCACAATCTATAACCTCACGGCCCAGCATATCCGCCCCCCGTTCTTCAAAAATATTCCTAATTTCAACAATGGACGGCCCAGCATATTAGTGCAAAAGACAAAACTGAAGCACTTGCATCCAACTTCTTCCAGATAAAATTAGTGGATGATCAATCTCACTCACCTCTGAAGGTTCCTTGCACTCCATGTGGTATCAAGAAATAGGTGATGGCACTGGATACAAGAAAGGCTTTGGGCTCTAAAATATTTCAGCAACAGTACTGATGACCTGTGCTGCAGAACTTGCCGTGCCTCTAGCCAAGCTGTTCCAGTACAGGTATAACACTGATATCTATCCGACAATGTGGAACATTGTCCACGTATGTCCCATAGATAAACACCAGGGCAAATCCAACCTGCCCAATTACCATCCCTCTAGTCTACTCCAACACCAGCAGTCAAGCAGCACTGCAAAGAAATAAGGCATGAAGTGATGCTCAGTTTGGGTTCTGCTATGTTCAATCTGGCTCCTGACCTCATTACACAGACAAAAAAGCTGACCTCCAGAGTTGAATGGAGAGTGACTGCTATAGATATCAAGGCAGCATTTGACCAAGTGGCATGAAGGAGTTCTTGCAAAACCAAAGTCATTGATGGAGAGAATTGGGGGAAATGTCTCTGCTGGTTTGAATCATACCTACCAGACAGGAAGATAGTTGTGGTGGTTGGAGATTAATCATCTCAGGTCCAGGACATCTCTGCAGGGGTTCCTCATGGTAAAGTCTTAGGTCCGAACACCTTCAGCTACTTCATCAATGATCTTCCTCCATCTCAGTGCTGATAAAGAGGAAGTTCTTGGATTTTGACTGAGTAACAGTGAAGGAATGGTAATGTAGTTCCAGGTCAGGATGGTTTGTGGCTTGGAGATAATGTGCATGTGATCCCATACATCTGTTCCTCTTCTCCTTCTAGGTCGTCAAGTTTGTAGGTTTGAAAGGTAACATAGAAGTGCCTTGGTGAGTTGCTACAGTGCATTTTGTACATGGTATGCTCTGCTGTCATTTTGCATTGGTGGTGAAGAGAGGAATGTTGAAGGTGAATAGGGTGCCAATCAAGTGGAATGTTTTGTCCTGAATGGTGTCAAGCTTCTTGAATGTTGGAGCTGCACTCATCCAAACAAGTGGAACTTTTCTATCACACTCTCCTTACAGATGGTGACATCAACAGTGATATAACAATGTTGTCTCAATGACAATGAATGACTGGTGACATGCACCAAGTCTGCACTGGATATGATCAGACAGGAACTGGGAGATGAATGGTAACAAAGTACTAAAGTAAGCATGTTAAACAATTGCAGTGTTTAGTTTAGACATAAAATCTGGAGTCATATAGTACCAACTGGTGGAGGGATGCATGCAGAAGCCCAGGGACATCAATCAGAAAACAGCTTTCACCTGCATACAGGGCAGGTATCATTTATCCACACACCCCAAAGTCAAAAAGGTCTTTTCAAAAGTGGACCCAAACTGGCCTATAAATATGGTGAATTCAGGACATTCCGACACAACTGTGGTCCGAATGGACTCAAAAGCGAAGTATTTTTCCGAAGGGCCCGAACACAACGTGCCTGTAGGTCTGTTCAGGCCCTTTGGAAAAAAACTTCGCTTTTAGGTCCATTTGGGGCAAGCAAAGTTTCTTTTCCCCACAAAGAGTCTAGACAGATCCAAACAGATTGAATGGATCAACAGAGAAGCGTATCTGAAGTCCAAAAATAACCTTTATTGGAGAAACAGTAGGTCCTGAGATTTTCGGATGAATGATACCCAACCTTTAGTATCACGCTATTACAACTGTGCCCAGTCAAGCAATTCGTGAATATTTCAGCACACTCCTGAACTTGTCTTTGCAGATGGTGGAGAAACCTTTAAGAGTCAAGAGATGAGGCACTTTCATCAGCACATTCTGAGTGACAATATCTTGCTGTCAAATAGTGAAACTCTCTGCCTTCCCAATTTTCTCGTTTTTACAATCTACACATTTTTAAATATTGCTGAACTTCAGCTCCCTTTTTACAGACTTGCCTGCTTTTCTTTCCAACACTGATGGTGCTCTGCATTAAGGATTGCAGCATCTGAAATTGAACAAGAGACTGAATGCTTAATCTACCCTTTGGAGTACTGCCGAGTTGGTCCAGTTTAGATGGTGAACATAGATCAGTTTTATTACTGATCTATCCAACCCACAGTTGTGTTTATTGATCATGGTGTATACAATGAGACTTTACAACACAAATTGAACTGTCATCACTGTTTTACCTTGCATTAAATTTGCTCCCAAGTGGTTAAAAAGTTCTGCTAGCTAGTCCCAAATGGCATTCTTACCTGGTGATATAGGAGAGTGGTTGTATCTGCCAGGGTAAGGGGCTTGGTTCCCCGGGATGTAGGTTATTCTCTCCATAGGAGGAGTACTGCTCCCACCTGGCACGAGTATGGTGTGAGACACCGGTCCCAATTCGATGATTGCTGCAATTTAGGCAACTTTATTAGTCCAGAATTTGAAACAAGGCTTTGTCTAATTAACAATCAAGCAGGATCTCACCTCTGGATCCAGCAGCATAGGGAACACCTAAAGTTTCTCGTGGTGACATTCCTCTGGTGCCGTCTGGCTTGGTGATAACTTGCATCTGCTGAGAAGTGATATAGTCGTTGAGGATGGTCTGTCGTGTATTCTCCATTGCATACAGCTGATAGTGACTAGAGTAACTGGGATTTGGAGGAAGCTGCCGGGAAAACAGGTAAGCTGAAAAGAAACATGAAAAGAATGTCAGAACAAAGGTACTACAGCAGAGATAAAAACTGAAAGACATGCAGATGCTGTAAATCACGATCAAAAACAGAAGTTGCTGGAAAAGCTCAGCGGGGTCTGGTAGGATCTGTGAGGAAAATATCAGAGTTAACATTTTGCGTCCATTGTGGAAGGGTCACTGGACCCAAACATTAACGCTGATATTTTTCTTCACAGATGCTGCCAGACCTGCTGAGCTTTTCCAGCAACTTCTGTTTTTGTTGTTGTTGTTGCTATACTACAGCAGAGTTTGTGTTCACTATGCAACAATTGACATTGTTTTGGTTTCCTTAATCTTGTCATCCAAAGAAAGGTATGGGGCAGAACAGCATACTCCCATTGTATAATGTAGTAAAATAACAAACAACGTGTCCTCAACACACTCGCTGCAACTGTTGAACTATAAGAAAAATCTAATAAAAGTTAGCCTAACTGGACAAGTACTACCGTATGACATATAATGAACTTGAACAAACTGCTGTAGTTTATAGACTGTTGAAGTCTAGGAAAGGTTCTGGACATTTTCTGCTCGCCCTCTGATTCCACCTGGGTCTGTAACATACTGTCATTTAGAGCCAATGCTTCTGTGGTGTCTCTGAACGTGGTGCTGCATTTTCAGAGATATGAAAAATACACTGAGGATAATACTAAACATCAAAGAATGTTAATCACCTGGGGTGACTGTCAATAAAAATAATAACCTTCGCTACTCTGCAACTCCAATCATCAAATGCTCTTACCTGGGTCTAATGCTCGATGAAAAGCCATTGAATGCTCGAAGTGGTGAGGAACATGACTTCTATATTCAGGATTCCCTCTCCCATGGAGAGAATCATAAGGACCGAGAGTTGCTGATGGGTCCACCACAGAGACTGGGGACTTCACAGACAAGCTGTCTCTCTGTGTTGGGACCAGAGTAGTCTTCCTTTCATGTCCAGTGGACTTCCCTGAAGTCATGACACCTGCAATCACAGGATACAAAGGCTCAAATGTATCAGTGGTAAGGAGAATTGAGATTTTATTGTGCTTAGCTAATTTACCCACCCGATGAGTGTAAGTTAATCTTATGTTACTTATTTGTACAACATTTAGCTTCAGAAATAATAAGACATAATATCCTTATCATTTTCCCTCCCAAAATTGATTCATCACTGAAAGCTGCATGAATTTACCTTCTTGTGGTCTGCTGACGATTGGTGGGCCCCTAGGAATGAAGCCAGGATATCCCAATGGTGTTCTCCTTGCATTGGGATCTTCATAGAGGCCCGGACTCAGCTGAGATTTAGAAGCTTCATGCATTGTTGACCTGAGCACAGAGGTCCCAGAGCTGACCACTGCACTATGACGGCCTCGTAGCTGATCAGCAGGTTTCATGTCTTCATACTTCCTTTCCACGACCTTCACACCCTCCGAGATCATCTCCAGCTGGTGCATGGGATGTGGGTGCTTGCCGGAGGCTGTGATCAGAGACTTTACATCATGCTTAATGGCAGATTGGCTTTCATGCTTCACCGGGGTTCCCTAAAATAACATAGAGTCAGTCATTTTAGTGATATGATCCTTAGTTTGGTACTTTTCCCTTACGTTTGCCTTCTGGAGAAGGCTAAGTGTGTCAATTTACAAAGTTGAAAATTTTAAATTAATCACGATTTCAAAAGTTTAAAAAATTTAATTTAAATTTAAAAATCTGATTACTCCTGAACAGTTCAAAGCATTGGAAAAAGGATAACCATGTGTAGCAGGAGTTGTGACATGTAGTAAAGTAATTCTTATCCTCTAAATAATTCAAGAATAGGTCCTGGCCTCTAGTATCTCATTGCTCTGTTGGACTTTTATTCAATGCAGTTAAATCAGATATCAAAACTTTAAATTATTTCATGAAAAGTTTTGACAAAGATTGCACTAAAATCTGGACTGAGATCAGTGGCACACGACCTGCAGTAAGCCACCTAAGGAATAGGTCTGTGGAGACAGAAACAAATTGACAAAAAAAAACTAAGATCTATCTAGTCCAACTGCCACCATCCTGGTAATCACTTTGTACAATGATAATGGAGCTGTCAACTAATTAGTGATCAAATTCTATCGTTTATTTCATATCAAGCCCAGATAGTGCGAAGCTACCTTGTGTATAAAACTTGCAGCTCAATGTACTAGTAACTGGCAGCTAAATAGAAGTGCCTGGTTTGTGATCTACTGGATAAAGTGCCCGTCAGCAGCTTGGTCATTTGCCAGCTGACCTGACACCACTATCTACTTCAATCTTCTGTCTGAGCTCATCTGAGTGTATCCTAATTATTTCCCTGTGACTTCCAGTAACTAGTCTTCTTTGCTGAGATCAAGTAGCACCAACAACTTTACACTCTATTTCAAATTGTGTCACTTAGAAGCAGCAAATACTTGATGTCACCTTAAGAAATACCTACTGGGGAGGTGATGGACTAGTGGCATTATCACTGGACTGTTAATCCAGAGACCCAGATAATGTTCTGGGGACCCGGGTTCGAATCCTGCCACAGCAGATGGTGGGATTTGAATTCAAAAAACATCTGGAATTAAGAACCTAATGATGACCGTGAATCCATTGTCAATTGTCAGGAAAAACCCATCTAGTTCACTAACGTCCTTTAGGGAAGAATCTGCCATCCTTACCTGGTCTGGCCTACACGTGACTCCAGACCCACAGCAATGTGGTTGACTTTTAACTGCCCTCTGAAATGATTTAGCAAGCCATTCAATTGTATCAGTTGCTACAAAATCTCAAAAAAATGAAACCAGACGGATCACCTGGCATTGACCTAGGCACCGGAAAAGACAACGGCAGAAACAGCCCTGTTGGCCCTGCAAAGTCCTCCTCACTAACGTTTGGGGGCCAGTGCCAAAATTGGGAGAGCTATCTCACAGACTAGTCAAGCAACAGCCTGACATTGTAAGGTATGATTCTGTGAGTATGACTATGTCTCAGACGCCACCATTACCATCCCTGGATATGTCCTGTCTCACCGGCAGGACAGACCCAGCAGAGGTGGTGGCATAGCGATATACAGTCGGGACTGAGTTGCCCTACGAGTCCTCAACATTGACTCTGGACCCCGTAAAGTCTCATGGCTTCAAGCTAAATGTGGGCAAGGAAACCTCCTGCTGATCCACATACCGTCCCCTCCCTCAGCTGATGAATGTTGAACAACACTTGGATGAAGCACTGAGGATGGCAAGGGCACAAAATGCACTCTGGTTGGGGGATTTCAAAGTCCATCACCAAGAGTAACTCAGCAGCAGTACTACTGATCGAGCTGGTTGGATCCTAAAGGACAGAGCTGCTAGACTGGGTCTGTGGCAGGTGGTGAGGGAACCAACTAGAGGGAAAAACGTACTTGACCTCATTCTTACCAATCTGCCAGGTGCAGATGTATCTATCCATGACAGTATTGGTAAGAGTGACCACTGCACAGTCCTTGTGGAGATGAAGTCCCGCCTTCACATTGAGAATAACCTCCATCGTGTGACACTACCGCCGTGCTAAAGAGGCAGACTTTGAACAGATCTAGCAACTCAAGACTGGGCATCCATGAGGCGCTGTGGGCCATCAACAGCAGCAGAATTGTACTCCAGCACAACCTGCCACCCCATGGCCTGGCAAATACCCCACTCAACCATTACCATCAAGCCAGGGGATCAACCCTGGATCAATGGAGAGTGCAGGAGGGCATGCCAGGAGCAGCAGCAGGCATACCTGAAGATGAGGTGTCAACCTGGTGAAGCCACCAAACAGGATTACTTGCACGCCAAACAGCATAAGCAGCAAGTGACAGACAGAGCTAAGTGATCCCACAACCAACGGATCAGATCTAAGCTCTGCAGTCTTGCCATATCCAATCGTGAATGGTGGTGGACGATTAAACAACTCACTGGAGGGGGAGGCTCCACAAATATACCCATCCTCAATGTTGCAAGAACCAAGCACATCAGTGCAAAAGACAAGGCTGAAGCTTTTGCAGCCATTTTCAGCCAGAAGTGCTGAGTGGATGATCCATCTCAGCCTCCTCCAGTGTTCTTCAGCATTATAGATACCAGTCTTCAATCACTCCACTTTGATTCACTTCACGTGATATCAAGAAACGGTTGGAGACAGTGGATACTGCAAAGGCTATGGGCCCTGACAACATTCCGGCAACAATACCAAAGACTTGTGCTCCAGAACTTGCCGCTCCCCTAGCCAAGCTGTTCCAGTACAATTACAACACTGACATCTACCCAGCAATGTGGGAAATGGCCCAAATATGTCTTGTACACCAAAAGCAGGGGAAATCCAACCCGGCCAACTACTGCGCCATCAGTCTACTCTCGATCATCAATAAAGTGATGGAAGGTGTCACCAACAGCGCTGTTAAGCAGCACCTGCTCAGCAATAACCTGATCAGTGACGCCCAGTTTGGGTTCTGCCAGGGCCACTCTGCTCCTGATCTCATTACAGCCTTGGTTCAAATATGGACAAAAAGAGGTGAGAGTGATAGCCTTTGACGTCAAGGCTGCATTCAAGTGTGACATCAAGGAGCCCTGACAAAACTGGAATCAATGGGAATCTGGCAGCAAACTGTCTGGCAGTTAGAATCATACCCATCACATAGGAAGATGGTCATGGTTGTTGGAGGTCAGTCATCTCAGCTGCAGGATATCTCTGCACGAGTTCCTCAGAGTAGTGTCTTAGGCCCAACTATCTTCAGCTGCTTCATCAATGACCTTCCCTCCAACATAAGGTCAGGAAATGGAATGTTTGCTGATGATTGCACAACGTTCAGTACCATTTGCAACTCCTCAGATACTGACGCAGTCTATGGCCAAATACAACAAGATCTGGACAATAGCCAGGCTTGGGCTGACAAGTGGCAAGTAACATTTGCGCCACACAAATGTCAGGCTATGACCATAATGAATAAGAGACAATCTAACCACTGCCCCCATGACATTCAATGGTGTTACCATCACTGAATCTCCTACTATTGACATCCTGGGTGTTATCATTGACCAGAAACTCAACTGGACTCACTACATAAACACAGTGACTACAAGAGCAGGTCAGAAGCTAGGAATACTGCAGTGAGTAACACACTTCCTGACTCCCCAGAGCCTGTCCACCATCTACAAGGCACAAGTCAGGAGTATGATGGAATATTCCTCACTTGCCTGGATGGGTGCAGCCCAAACAACACTCAAGAAGTTTGACATCATCCAGGACAACGCAGCCCGCTTGACTGGCACTGCATCTACAAGCATCCACTCCATCCATCACCAACGCACAGTACACACTCCTTCTACAATCTACAAGATGTACTACAGAAATTCACCAAAGACCCTCAGGCAGCACCTTCCAAACCCATGACCACTTCCATCTAGAGGGACAAGGGGAGTAGGTATATGGGAACACCACCACCTTCAAGTTCCCCTCCAAGCCACTAACCATCTTAACTTGGAAAGATATCTCCATTCCCGCACTGTTGCTGGGTCAAAATCCTGGAATTTCATCCCTAATAGCATTGTGGGTCAACCCACAGCAGGTGGACTGCAGTAGTTCAAGGCGGCAGCTCACCACCACCTTCTCAAGGGCAGCTAGGGATGGGCAAGAAATGCTGGTCAGCCAGCAATGCCCACATCCCGTAAATGAATTTTAAAAACCAGCAATAAGATCAATAAATAATTATACATATTATGATGTTGATTGAGGGATAAAGGCTGATTATGGGACCAGGGTGAACCGTCTTTGCTCTTCTTTGCATAGTGCTTTGTTCAGCTGAGCAAACAGTGCAGCACTCCCTCAGTACTGCTCTGGGACTTTAAGTCTGGATTATGGACTGAAGTTCAGGAATGGGGCTGAAAACCACATGCTTCCATCAAAATGACACACAATGAGCCACAGCTGACAGCTAAACTGATCCAAAGACTGCTATCAGCAAACGGAGATTATGCAGCATACCTGCAGATATGCAGACCATGATTCAGCATAACTTTCATGTTAATGTATCTGTTTTATTGAAGTGAATACTAAATGTAAGATGACGACTTTAATATGCCGAAGAGATACCTGAGATATAGATCCTTCCACAATCGATCTGCTGCTCTGTACAATTTCTGGGGTTTTGCGATTTTCTTGTCTTGGAATTTCATGGATTGAGCGACCCATCTCTTTAATGGTAGTGACTCCCTCATAAGGTTTGCCTTTTGTGATGGACCCTTCGAAGGTTCGCAGTGGTGGGCTTTCCCGTTTGATCTGTTTACCATACTTCATGCTTTCTTCAAAGGTCTCACTGGATGCTCTTGGTGTACCTAACAGAACATCATCAGAAACAACTAACAATCAGATCAGTTAAGATCATATTGAGTAACGTAGCAGGCCCAAGGGGCCCAAATGGTCCACTTCTGCTCCTATTTTGTATGTTCATAATTAAATCTTTAGCATCTTTAATCAATGGTCAGAGTGGAAAGGTTGCAATGCTAGGCAAAGCTCTGAATTACTTCAGTGGGATAAACAGACAGTGTTCATGCCCTGAGCCATCGCTATTGTAAACTTTGGTAAGGAACTCACTGTATTTATTCCTGCAACTTCCAAGGGCTGGTTATGGCAAATCAGTACATAAAATTTCCGGTCTCATACCCACAGTATGTTAACTTTGGTAAAGGAAGGGAAATATCCCCCTCCAGTTATTGAACATGGACAGAAATGTGTTTTAAACAGGATCCTGACAACTCTAGTGTCTTTTTATTACTCAAGACATACAACTTCAGAAGTACGGTACAATTCAACACCAACTGTATAACCCAAATGCTGTTTAGATAGCTCAAGGTCCTCAGATCTGGTTCAAATTTGGCTCGATCGTAGAAGACAGATGGTGGTGGTAGAGGCTTGTTTTTCAGGCTGAAGGCGTGTGGCACAAGGATCGATGCTGGGCCCACTGCTTTTCATTATTTATATAAATGATTTAGATGTGAACGTAGGAGGTACGGTTAATAAGTTTGCAGTTGACACCAAAATTGGACGTGTAGTGGACAGCAAAGAAGGTTCCTAAGAGTACAACGGGACCTTGATCAGATGGGCCAACAGGTTGAGTAGCAGCAGATGGGAGTTTAATTTAGATAAAGGTACTGCATTTTGGAAAGGCAAATCAGGGCAGGACTTATACACTTAATGGTAAGGTCCTGGGGAATGCTGCTGAACAAAGAGATCTTGGAGTGCAGGTTCATATTTCCTTGAAAGTCGAGTCGCAGGTAGATAGGATAATGAAGAAGCCATTTGGTACGCTTGCCATTATTGATCAGTGCATTGAGTATAGGATGTTGGGAGGTCATGTTGCAGCTATACAGGCCATTGGTTAGGCCCTTTTGGAATACTGTGTGCAATTCTGGTCTCCCTGCTATAGGAAGGACATGTAAAGTGAAAGGGTTCAGAAAAGATTTACAAGGATGTTGCTAGGGTTGGAGGGTTTGAGCTATAGGGAGAGGCTAAATAGACTGGGGCTATTTTCCCTGGAGCATCAGAGGCTGAGTGGTGACCTTAAAGAGGTTTATAAGATCATGAGAGGCATGGATAGGGTAAATAGCCAAGGTTTTTTCTCCAGGATAGGGAAAGTCCAAAACTAGAGGGCATAGGTTTGAGGTGAGAGGGGAAAGATTTAAAAAGGACCTAAGGGGCAACTTTTTCATGCAGACAGTGGTGCGTGTATGGAATGAACTGCCAGAGGAAGCGGTGGAGGCTGGTACAGTTGCAACATTTAAAAGGCAGCTGGATGGGTATATGAATAGGAAGGGTTTAGAGGGATATGGACCAAATGCTGGCAAATGGGACTAGATTTATTTAGGGTATCTGGTTGGACCCAAGTGGCTGTTTCCATGCTGTACATCTCTGTCACTCTATGACTATAAATCAATGTGTCAAGGATTGGAGGAGGAAGCTTACCCTGCATTATTGATCCTGATGGAACAGCCCTATCTTTAGATTCTGCTAAATGTGGGCTTTCCCTTGCACGACTGATGAGACCTGCATTGGGGAAACAGAGTTTATTTTCAATATCTCATTTGCTGCTCTTAATTTATTGCCGACATTTCTATTTAAAACAAAGAGACAACCAATTTCTGAATGACTACATGGATTAAATCATAATTAAATGAAGGTAAGCCACAGGCTAATTGAGCTGAAAATTACACTATTTCAAAAATAAAGGTTAACTTGCAAATCCAGGAAGTTATTCAACAAATAGGTGGAACACTTCAATCCTCCTCAAAGGACAGATGTTCATTTAACAGATTTAACAGGATCGGCTTTCGAATCATGCTTTTTCAAATGGATCCAATCTGTAATTGTAACAAACACTGCGCGCATGACGGCCAAAGTAAAACCTCCCCTGAAAACTTAGTCTGTTATTTTAGGGCACTTTCTTAACATGATTATTCTGTGTTGATGGCATATTGGAATTTCAGTGAATTCTTTCTCCTCAGCTCTTTTGACACTACTTCTTTGAGACTGACATTATAGTGCAAACTTCCAAGATTCCTGATGCGGTTCTGTCAATTAATGGAACGTAAACTGTAGGTGAAACACCAAACAGTAATACACACCCATACTGCCCTACCTTCATAAGGTGCAGACACCGAGGATTCACGCACTGGGACTCTACTTAATCCGCTTTCCATTAGGTCATAGGTCCGCTTGACCCCATGGACATCGTGGCCTGTTCTGGGACTCCTGGTCCCTTCTCGTATGTTTTTTATAGCTAGTGGAATAAACAGCAAAGACAGGTGATAGAAAGACAAGGCTTGCAGGATCCCTTCTATACAAAAAGATATTACCTGAAAACATCATTAACTATAAACTGCGCTTGCAACATATGCCACATTGACACAATATCCACTGGATAGTTGCCTATACCAGACTGTATCTCAATTCCACTTGATGACTGGTTGAATTACTGACGTGCCTATATATGCATTGTCAGCCAACGAACACAGCAGGATCCCACTGATAGAAAGGAGTTGAATTGTGTCAGTTCTATTTTTTAATGTGCTTGTGGGATGCAAGGGCCACTGGTCAGGCTAGCATCTATCACCCAACCAATTGATTTTGAGAATGTGGCAGCAAGACACTTTCTTAAACTACTGCAGTCAACCTGGCTTGGGTACACCAACAGTGCTCTCAGGAACGGAGCGACAGGATTTTGTTTTGACAAAGCAACAGTGAAGGTCAGCAGTACAATAACAGTGCAAAACAGGATGGCATGAGATTTGAAAGGATAATTGAAGGTGGTGCTATCTCCATGAGTCAAATGGTAATGCTTCCATGCATCTGCTGCCTTTGTACTTCTTGGTGTACAGATTGCAAATTTGGAAGATGCTGTTACAAGGAGTTATGGCAAATAGGCGCAGCGCAGACACTGTGCACTGGTAGTGGAGGGTGTGAAAGCTCAAGCAGAAAGGGGTGCCAAGGAAACAGATTGTTTTGTTCTGGATGATGTTAAACTTAGATGTTGTTACAGCCTCATTTAACCAGATTGGTACGTCCATTCCACCTATATCCGAATTGCACTTTGTAGTAGATGGGTAGAAGACTTTGGGAGTCAGGTGACTTAGTCATCAAGTGGGATTGAGATATGGTCTGATGTAGGCAACAAACCAGTGGATATGGAGTGTCAATCTGGCATATGTTACAAACGCAGTTAATTGGATGATGTTTTCAGATTATAGCTTTTTGTTTGTAACAATGTTGTAATTTGGGACTATATTTTTAGAACTTTGGATAAATGGAATGGATCATGTAACACAAGCTAGAATTTATCTCACAACAGCTCTGGGTGGTTTATTTGTGAAAAGTCAAAAGGAAAAGGCAGATTACTGAAATGAAGGTGCTGCATGCTTACACTTGGGGACAATGTCAGCTGTTTCTAAGTCCATAATGAGAAAATCCAAAGTCTCCAACATCCAAAAAGGTGCTACTAATGTCAGATTGTAAACAGTTCTGCTGAAACCTGCCCTTTCATTTTTAAGATGCCAGACAGTGGTTATCAGCAATAAGCAATCAATAATTCTGGTTGGATACAAGGCCAAAGTGTTTCCAGTTACCAGGCAGGAGACGGTGATATGTACATATACATATGTAAGGAGCACTAGGATAGCTAAGGAAAGGGTAGATCCATTCAAGGACAAAAGGGGGGAATTTGTGTGTGTGCAGGAAGTGGGTGAGGTTCTTAACAAATACTTTGCATTGGTGTTCACAAAAGACAAAGACATGGTAGATGATGAGTCTCAGAAGGGATATGTTGGTATTCCAGGGCATGTCGGTATTCCAGGGCATGTCATAGAGTCATAGTTATAGAGTTACACAGCATGGAAACAGACACATTGGTCCAACCAGTCTATGTCGGACTTCTTGTTAAAAAAGATGCTGTGTGTGTTTTAAAACACATTAAGGTAGATAGGTAACCAGGACCTGATGGGATCTATCCCTGAATGCGGAGGGAGGCCGGTGAGGAATTGCTGGGGCCTTGACAGAGATCTCTGTATCCTCTTCAGCTACAGGAGAAGTCCCAGAGGACTGGAGAAAAGCCAACATTGCTCTTTCGTATAAGAAGGGAAACAGGGATAATCTGGGAAATTAAAGGCCGGTGGGCCTTATACCAGTTGTAGAGAAATTACTGGGGAAGATTCTTAAGGATAGGATTTACTTGCATTTGGAAAAATATGGACTTATCAGCGATAGGCAGCATGGCTTTGTGTGGGGAACATTGCATCGCACAAACTTATCTGAGTTTTTTGAGGAAGTAACAAAGGTGATTGATGACAACAAGGCGATATGTTGTATACACAGACTTTAACTAGGCCTCTGATAAGGTCCCTAATGGCAGGCTGATACAAAAGCTGAAGTTGTGTGAGATCCACAGTGAGCTGATAAGATGGATATAGAACTGGCTTAGTCATGGCACACAGAGTGGCAGTGGAAGGTATTTTTCTGACTGGAGATGTGACCAGTGGTATTCTGCAGGAATCAAATGATTTGCAGAAGAATGTAGGTAGCCTGTTTACTAAGTTTGCAAACAACACAAAGACTGGGGGAGCGGACAGGAGAGAGATGCGGAGGATACAGCAAGTTATTGATAGGCTGGAGACTTGGGCAGAGAAATAGCAGATAGTTTAATCCAGGCATGTGTGAGGTGATGTAGTTTGCAAGATATAATGCAGGAGAGAAGTATACTGTAAATGGCAGAACCCTTAGAAGCATCAACATATTGAGGGACCTAGGCTGAAAATGAAATGGATAAGGTGGTCAAGAAGACATACAGAATGCTTGCTTCCATCAGTTGGGCATGGAGTATAAAAATTGGCAAGTCATATTGCAGCAACACAGAACTTTAGTCAGGCCACATTTGAAACATTGTTTACAGTTTAGGTTGCCACACTACCAGAGGGATGTGAAGGCTTTATAGAAGGTATAGAAAAGGTTTATCAGGGTTTTAGCAATGGAGAGAGATTTCGCAAACTTGGTTTGTTTCCACTTGAGTGTCGAAGGATCAGGGTCGACCTCCTAGAAGTTTACAAAATTATGAAAGGCATGTATAAGGTGGTTAGTTGGAGTCTTTCTCCCAAGGTAGAAATGTCAATTACAGAGACACAGGTTTTAGTTAAAAGGGGAAAGTTTAAAGGAGATGTAAGAGACAAACTTTTTACACAGAGGGTGGCAAGTGCTTGGAATACACTACCAGAAAAGGTAGTGAGGCAGATACAATAGCAATGTTTAAAAGCCATTTGTCAGATACACGAACAGGCAGGGAATACAGGGCTATGTCTGTGTAGAGGCAAAAAGTTTTTAGTTTAAAAGGGCATCATGTATCAGTGCAGTCTTGGTGAGCCAAAGGGCCTATTCCTGTGCTGTACTATTCTTTGTTTTAAGAGAACAGATCTTTTTGAGATCAGGTTAAAAGCATTGCCACAAAACTACAAAGAGGGCAACTGAAGTTTTTGGTCTCGTGGTTTGCAGGGAATTGGAATGCAAAGAGGGATAGATGTTAGGCAGGTCTGCACCTTAAGCAGAGAAAATGCTAACTCAATAGTTTGTTACATGGAATGTGTGGGAGTTCACATTCAGTCTGAACGCCCTCATTTGTGAGAAGTTAAAGTAAGGTTGGAAGTTCTGCTCAGCTGAAGCTAGAGGGAGAATCCGAGGAAAACTCTCATGGTGGAAGGTAGCATTAAGGTAGGGAAAAACAGAAACAAACTCGACAGCTGCTGAACACTTTGGATAGGCTCCAGGAGATTGGATGTCCAATTAAAAGGCCAAATAACGTACCAAGCTTGGGGTTTTCAGTCATAATTAAAAAGTAGAAAGGGGTAAACTTCTTTCAGTAGGTTAAAATATATGTTTT
>NW_025968409.1:22473-25000 GCF_021869965.1 Rhincodon typus | reverse complement strand
ACTTATTTCCATGTAAATTCTTAAGGACTTAACAGATATGTTCAAAATACTCTTGAAGAACTTGCAAACAGTTCTGAAGCCAGGCTTAAGACAGAAATGGCCCTCTCTTTATAATCTTCATGCTGTCTGCAGTTTCTGATAACCTGCTTTATTGGTCTCATTTTGGATGGGCAATTCTTAGTGCAGCATCAAATGGTCACCTGAGGGCATTGGACCCACAGGAATATTTGATTTCTACAGTGTTCTCACTAATACAGTTCATTTAATCAGCCTTTCAGTCCTTAATGGATAACATGTTGTTGAGGTTGGCTAGTTTGAAGTTTGATGAACTTCAAACTGTTGCCTGTAGCTATTTTTCTTTGAAGTCATGTGTTTCTGTCCATACTGGTTTAGGCCTGCCTCATTATGTCTTTGGTGTTTTTACAAAGTCTGCCAACTCAGTCACTGTCAGTTATCAAATGTTTGACAATCAATGATACTAAAGAAATCTCCAGGGTTTTAGTTAGTCACTTCCTGCTGCCAGTTGGTCACCGTTCCTGTGTCTGTGTGATACCAGTCCTGTTGTTGTGCCTGTGTGACCAATCACCGTCTCTGTGCCTGTGCAACACCGGTCACCGTCGTTGTGTCTGTGTGACACCGGTCCCGTCGTTGTGCCTGTGTGAGACCAGTCACTGTCCCTGTGCCTGTGAGACACCGGTCACTGCCCATGTCCGTGTGACACCGGTCCTGTCCAGATGAGCTGAAGACTCAGGACCAAACAGCCTGTCCTGCACCTATCTTGTAAGACATTAGGGTGGAAGATGGGATCTAGCCAGGAGTGTGTTAGTTTAGAGATATCAAAGGCAAAGATTGA
This sequence comes from Rhincodon typus, assembly GCF_021869965.1. Lineage (NCBI taxonomy): Eukaryota > Metazoa > Chordata > Chondrichthyes > Orectolobiformes > Rhincodontidae > Rhincodon > Rhincodon typus. Next base: position 24,147 of record NW_025968409.1, on the reverse strand, counting down.
GGGTTACAGTGGCAAATGAGCAGTGGCAGACATGAAGTCAAATAATTCAATGCAAACAAAGCTATGCAATTTTGTAATGGTGTCGAAATGAGGTCAGAAGCTTATCTCAGAGTTTAAAACAACATTGAAGTTACGAATGGTTTGGTTCAGTCTCAGACATCCCCAGGGAGAGGGCAGGAGTTGGTGGCTAAGTAATACATTTGTATTTTTTTAGTACGTTAGTGGAAACAATCATCACTATGTAATCCATTAAATCCATCCCATCTTGAATACATCATACCTTAATGCTTTGACGTTTTACACAGAAAAGTCCCATATTCGAATAATTTTTCCTAATTAGGGATTCTTCACTCACGAATGCAAACGTTTCATGCTGAAGGACGGTGACCGGTGTCACACAGGCACAGAGTCAGTGACCGGTGTCTCTCAGACACAGGGTCGGTGACCGGTGTCTCTCAGACACAGGGTCGGTGACCGGTGTCTCTCGGGCACAGGGTCGGTGACCGGTGTCTCTCGGGCACAGGGTCGGTGACCGGTGTCTCACGGGCACAGGGTCGGTGACCGGTGTCTCACGGGCACAGGGTCGGTGACCGGTGTCTCACGGGCACAGGGTCAGTGACCGGTGTCTCACGGGCACAGGGTCAGTGACCGGTGTCTCACGGGCACAGGGTCAGTGACCGGTGTCTCACAGGCACAGGGACAATGACTGGTGTCAGACAGGCACAGCAATGGTGACAGGCGTCACACAGGCACAGCAACGTTGACCGGTGTCACACAGACACAGGGATGGTGACTGGCGTCACACAGGCACAGCAACATTGACCGGTGTCTCACAGGCACAGGGTCAGTGACCGGTGTCTCACAGGCACAGGGTCAGTGACCGGTGTCTCACAGATGCAGGGATGGTAACCAGCATCACACAGGCACAGGGACAATGACTGGTGTCAGACAGGCACCGCAGTGGTGACTGGCGTCACACAGGCACAGCAACGTTGACCGGTGTCTCACAGACACAGGGATGGTGACTGGCGTCACACAGGCACAGCAACGTTGACCGGTGTCTCACAGACACAGGCACAGCAACGTTGACCGGTGTCACACAGACACAAGGATGGTGACTGGCATCACACAGGCACAGCAATGTTGACCGGTGTCACACAGACACAGATTCAGTGGCTGGTGTCACACAGGCACAGGGACGGTGACCGGTGTCACACAGACATAGGGACGGTGACTGGTGTCACACAGACATAGGGACGGTGACAGGTGTCTAACAGGCACAGGGACGGCGACAGGTATCACACAGGCACAGGGACGGTGACAGGTGTCAGAGAGGCACAGGGACAGTGACCGGTGTCACACAAGCACAGGGATGGTGACCTGTGTCACACAGGCATAGGGACGGTGACAGGTGTCCCACACGCACAGGGACGGTGACAGGTGTCTCACAGGCACTTGGACAGTGACAGGTGTCACACAGGCGCAGGTCAGTGATCGGTGTCTCTCAGATACAGGGAAAGTGACCGGTGTCGCACAGGCGCAAGGGCCGGTATCACACAGACACATGGACGGTGACCGGTTTCACACAGGGACAGTGACCGGTGTCACACAGACAGAGCGACGGTATCCGGTCTCACACAGACAGACTGACAGTAACCGGTGTCACACAGACAG
>NW_025968409.1:0-22463 GCF_021869965.1 Rhincodon typus | reverse complement strand
AGGGCGACAGTGACCGGTGTCACACAGACAGGGCGACAGTGACCGGTTTCCCACAGACAGAACGACAGTGACCGGTGTCACACAGACAGAGCGACGGTATCCGGTCTCACACAGACAGAGTGACAGTGACCGGTGTCTCACAGACAGAGCAATAGTGACCTGTGTCACGCAGGCACAGTGACAGTGACAGGTGTGACACAGACGCAGGGTCAGTGACTGGTGTCAAACAGACACCGGGACGATGACCGGTCTCACACAAACAGAGCGACAGTAACTGGTGTCACACAAACAGAGCGACAGTAACCGGTGTCACACAAACAGAGCGATAGTAACCAGTGTCACATAGGCACAGGGACGGTGACCAGTCTCTCACAGACATAGGGACAGTGACAGGTGTCACAAGGTGCAGGGACCGGTGTCTCACAGATATAGGGACCACTGTCATACAAACACAGGGACGGTGTCTGACTGGCAGTGAGAAGTGATTAAAGAAAAAGGCTGGAAACTCATTTAGTATCATCGATTGTCAAACTGATGTAATTGGTAACTGACCGTGGCTAAGATGGCAGACTTTGCAAAGAGACCAAAGATGTAATGAGGCAGGCTGAAACCAGTTTGGACAGATGCAGGTCATGTGAGTTCAAAGAGACGATAAGATGCTGCTTGCATCCTGTTTCCGAGCTATGCTCTCTATGCTTCTTGATCACATTGACTCCAGCTCTGGTATTGCTCTGTTTATAAACTCATCCTTGTTTTCAAATCCCTCTATTACTTCACTCCCTCCTTATTTTTATGACCTCCAAAGCTCCCACAATCCTCCGAGATATTGTTTTAATAATTGTACTTGAGCTGCCAAGGCTCAAAGCTCTGAAATTTCCACCCAAAGTCTCTTATTCTGTCTGCTTTTTCAAAACATTTCTAAAATCTCCACCATTGAGGCCCTGTTCATTGTGGCTGGCGACTTAAACCAAGCCAACCTCAAGCAGGTGATACCAAAATACTACCAACACATCTTCCCTACCAGGGGACCAAACATTCTGAACCACTGCTACACATCCGTTAAAGATGCCTACCGTTGAATCCCCTGCCCACACTTCAGAAAATCCGACCACGGCGCCATGTTCCTTCTCCCAGCTTCCAAACAGAGGCTGAAACGGGAGAATCCTTCATAAAATGAAGTACAGTGATGGTCCGAGGCAGCGGAAGACCGTCTCCTTTGCCACTTGAACTCGGTCGACCAGACCATGTTCAAATGTTCAGCGGAAAACCTAGCCGAGTATGTCACCACGGTCACTGACTTCATTAGTAAATGCATGGAGGATTGCACGCCAAAGAAGTTAATCTTCATCCTCAGTCTGTACTCCCTGTACACTTACTACTGTGTTGCCAAATTCCAAACGAACGCCATCTACAAGTTTGCTGACGACACCACCGTAGTGGGACGGATATCTAACAATGACGAGTCAAAATACAGAAGGGAGACAGAGGGCTTTGTGACATGGTGCAATGAAAATGATCTGACTCTCAACATCGGCAAAACTAAAGAACTGATCATCGACTTCAGAAAGAAAGGAAGAGAACATGTCCCCATCTACAATCAACATAACTGAGGTTGAGAGGGTGGAAAGCATCAAGTTCCTCAGAGCGACGATAACCGATGACCTGTCCTGGACTTGCAACGTAATTCTGACAGTCAAGAAGACACAATGCCTTTTCTTCCTCAGGCAGCTCAGAAAATTTGGCATGTCCATAAGGACCCTCACCAACTTCTACAGATACACCACTGAAAGCATACTGCCCGGGTACACAACGACCTGGTATGGCAACTGCTCTGCCCAGGACCGTAAGAAACTACAGAAGGTGGTGTGCACAGCCTAAACCATCACAGGAGCCAACCTTCCATCCAAGGACTCCATTTACACGGCTTGCTGCAGCGGAAAGGCAGCCAACATCATCAAAGACCCATCGCACCCCGGTAATGATCTCTTACAATCTCTTCTGTCAGGCAGAAGCTACAGAAGCCTGAACACACACAGAAGCAGGTCCAGGAACAACAACTTTCCGGCCGTTATCAGACTGTTGAATGGACTCTAGCCTCAAATAATGTAACCTGCAATGTAACCGTTATGCCTCTAACGCTTTTTGATCTGTACATCCTTTGCTTGCTGTGATCTACCTCTACCACTTGTAAACAAAGCTTTTCACTGTATTTCTGTACACGTCACAATACAATAAATCAATCACTGTCCAGCCTTAAGTAATGTGTCGTAATACTCCTAATGGGGCTTACTGTCAGATTGTGTATGGTATTTACTCCTTGAAGCATCTTATAACAAAAGATAAGACATGTTAACATTTTACAGTATTAAAGACTTCAAGGGGAGATGATGGCATAGTGGTAATGTCACTGGACTAGTAATTCAGAACGCCAGACTAATGTTATGAAGACATGGGTTGAATTGCACCATGGAAGATGGTGAAGTTTGAATTCAAAAAAAAATCTGAAATAAAAAAATGTTGGACTGATGTCATGTTGATGGGCAATAAATGCCAACCTAGTCAGTGACAGCAACATCCCATGAAGGAATTTTTAAAATGATGTAAATACAAGTCCTTGCTGATGAGACAAAAATCTTAGTAAGGCGTGGTTTGATGGAATCTTGCTGCAGGAAATTGTTCTTGAAGTATGAGTCCACAATTGCTAGTCGTTTTTATATTAAAATATAAGTGGAGAGTGAGCCAGAGTTCAGTTAGACAAATGCAATGGTGAGGAATGTTTTCCCCATAAGGTTGATGGAGTGAATAATTTTCTATGACTTTTCATTCTTTATAATTTGAACTAATTTATGTCCTTATTTATTTTCTCTAGAGCTCTTCCAGACAATCCAGAACTGCAGTGGGACCCAGAGCTCGTTGCGAAGCTTATCCTCAGACATATACAGATACATCACATCAGCTTGGTGAGTCCAAACTCTGCCTGTTTCCTCCTGTCACTTTGATTCCATTGATCAATGAGCAGATTTGACCTCTGGGAGGAATGCAGAGAGAATATTTTCTACTTATGCAAATATTTTTTGACTTTTCATCTTCGGATTCTTGTTTGTGAACATCCTTCTGCTGAGGGTATTTGGTTATACATCAAATTACAACATCGTTGCAGTGTTATGACCAAGACTGGAGGATTGTACTGTCACTCAAACCCCCTATTCCACAGGTCACAACACACAAAATACTTTTTCTGGTTACCTAGATGACAAATTAAATATGTAATCTATATCAGGTTTTAAACAACAAAATCTACCACAGACATTGCTGGAAAAACTCGGCAGGTCTGGCAGCATCTGTGAAGATAAATCAGAGTTAATGTTTCAGGTCGGGTGACTCTACCTAGTTTAGTTGGAGTAAAGTCTGCTAAGAAGAAGCTGAGTTTGAGGGAAGCTTGCTAAGAACAAGTTACCAAGCTGATTTCTCCCATTTCTGAAAAGAAAGTTCCCTACGTTAGTCCAGGGTCAAAATTATTTGTTATTCTGAGAGAGCGACTGAAAGAACTTGTCAAGATTGTATTTCCTGAGCAAGCCTTGTCTGCAAGACTTCAGAGAAAAATGTGTGTGGATTAGTGACTTGACCACATTTGCTAGAGCAACAGACTCTGAAAATTTCTAGGCTTTATCCTATTGCCTTTAGCAATAACTCATTGGCCAAAGTGATTTTTTTTTCAGAAATTCAATGACTGCAGAGAAATCAGTTTCTTTTTTCCTGTTTCCTGAAAAGTGTCTGCTTTGGAGACATTTAGAGGAATAATCATTTATACTTCTATATTGCTAACTGTACATGTTAATCAATAATATAATCTTTATTGAATAAGTTTTGTTTGACAATAATCCTATTATTGTGTTTCTTAAGAAATCTGACTGGCAGATTTTGTAAAAAAACCAAAAGAACTGCGGATGCTGTAAATCAGGAACAAAAACAAAGTTGCTGGAAAAGCTCAGCAGGTTTGGCAGCATCTGTGAAGGAAAAAGCAGAGTTAACGTTTCGGGTCCAGGGACCCTTCCTCAGAACAGCTATTAATGGGGACTGTTAGTGACTAACAATAGATAGTGTGTAATGGCAGATTATGTGATTACAAGGCCTGGTGTGTGGGGTACGGGACTAGGACATGGGAGAGTTCAGGCCCTAACATTATTGAACTCAATATTGAGTCTGGAGGGCTGCAGGATCCCTAAGTGTAAAGTAAGGTGTTGTTCTTCCAGCTTGCGCTGAGCTTCTCTGGAACACTGCATAAGTCTGAGACAGAGATGTTGGACAGGGAACAGGGTGGTGTGTTAAGCTGGCAGGCAACTGGAAGCTCAGGGTCATTTTTGCAGACAGAACGTAGATGTTCTGTGAGGCGGCCACCTAGCCTATGCTTTGTTACCCCAATGTAGAGGAGACCACATTGTGAGCAGCGAATACAGTAGACTAGTTTGTGGGAAATGCGTGTAAAGTGCTGCTTCACATGGAAGGTATGTTTGGGCCCTTGGGTACTGGGAACAGAGGACATAAATGGGCAGGATTTATACCTTCGGTGGTTGCAGGGGAAGTTGCTGTGGGGCGGTGGGGTGTGTTGGAAGTGAAGAAAGAATGGACCAGGGTGTCCTGGAGGGAATGGTCCCTGCGGAAGGTGGACAAGGGAGTGGAGGAGAATATATATCTGGTGGTGGCATCTTGCTGGAGCTGGCAGAAATGGTGCCTGATGATCTTCTGGATTTGATTGCTGGTGGGATGGTAGGTAAGGACAAGGGGAACCCTATTGCTGTTGCGGGAAGGAAGAGGGGGTGAGGGCAGAAGTGTGGGAGATGGGTCAGACTTGGTTGAGGTCCCTGTTGACAGTGGTGCTGGGAGTCCTCAGTTGAGGAAGAAGGTGGACCTTTTGGAGGTTCCCTTGTCAAAGTTGGCCTCGTCTGAACATGTGCAGCGGAGATGGAAGAACTGAGAGAATGGAATGGAGTGTTTACACGAAGCAGGATGCAAGAATGTATAGTCCAGGTAGCTGTGGGAGTCAGTGGGTTTATAGTGGATATTAGTGGCCAGTCTATCCCCAGAAAGGGAAGCAAAGATGTCAAGGAAGGGAAGGGAGGAGTCAGAGAGAGACCAGGTGGAAGCGATGGCAGGATGGAAATTGGAAGCGAAATCGATGAACTTTTTCACTTCTGGAGCCACAGCAAAGCAAATAGTTATCACTAGTCACGTGATTTCTGGGAAGTGCTGTTTAAAGAAACTTCAGTTTCAAAAGTGAACTTTCCATGATCTCTTGAGAGAATCCACTTCAAGCTTATTCAGAAAAGTTGAAATAAATGCCTTTTCTCCACAGTCCTTCAAAGCTTTAGTCAAATGCCAAATATACATCATCATTGTTACATAGCACAGAAGGAAGCATGTGGCCTGCTGTGTCCATAGGAATTCTCTGCCAGAGTAATTCACTGGTGCCACTCCCTCATCATTTCCCATAATTTTGCAGATTTTACTTATTTGTTAATTGTCTAAACCCCTTTTAGAAACTTTCAATTACTCAGTTTTCACCACACTTTCAGACAGGCCATCCTAATCACGCGCTGCATAAGTTGTATCTGACTCACCTCTCCTGAAATACATGCCGTCTCACCCCACCCAAGAAATACCTTTGTCACCCGCTCTGCTCTGCTTGTCTCTCTGTCTATTTCCTATTCTGACTGTCTGTCCTTCCCTTTCTGAATATCTGTCTTCCCGTCCCATGCTCTGTTCCACCTGCCATCTGTCTCCCTTCAACTAACCTTTACCTCTGTGTCTCTCCCGCTGCCTCACCTTCTTTGACTCTCCGAATCTCCGTAGCTTCTTCCTGTCCCTGTCTACGGACGGAGATGGAGGAACCCAGGACATTGGCTGTCAGGTATGATTCAGTGTATAAATTTAAGGCTGTTGCTTGCCTAATCTCTGTGGCAATTCTGATAAATTTAGTGCAGGTTCACAGTTGTTACTGAGGAAGACTTTGTGGGGCCTACATTAGCAGGATGTGCCTCTATTTCCTCTTCCTCTCTCCTGCATTCTGTCACTGTCTCTTATCCCCTCTGCCCAATCCTTGCCCTCTGTCCTGTGATATCGCATTAGAATCCAATGTGATGTTTCTGTACTGCTGTATTTTTCCAGAGCATTGATCCAAGTATTTCTCTACCACAGATGCCAATAAGCTAATGTGATGAGCTTTGCAGAGTTGGTTTGAGTCTGGAGTCCACAATAAAGTAGCAGGATATGTATCTATATTAGTTTCATTGTGTGGAATACACAAATGTAAATGTAATGATTCAGCTTGTGTATCACGAATGTGTGCAGTGATAATGAGTTGGAAGTACTTGAGATTCAATAGCACATCTCAATGTGACTTTTCATCTTCTGTTGTAAAAATGTTGTGGTTAGGATTGGAAGAGCTAATAGAGAGATCTCAATTATTACCAGTTGCATAATTCTTGCTTCATCTCATATTGTTGGAGGTCTTTGAGAAATCTGTGAACATTGATCTTGTGTAGCCTGGCTAGAATTTCTTTTTCTATTTTCCACTAGGTAATAATTTTCTGTAGCGTCTGCGAAGCTCACTAAATCATACAACACTGACTGGTCATTTGGACTATCATGCTTTGTCAACTCTTTAAAAGAGCTGGTAGTACCTCTTACCATCTATTTTTTTTCTGAAATAAACCTGTAACTCCCTGGAGATAAAGACTTATAACTCCCAATAGTTAGACTGAGTGAATATGTTTCTGGCAATGTACTTGTAGATTGAAGAGAAACTTTAGATGCAAAAGGGAGGATTTAAACTAGTTTGGCACGGGATGGAACTCTGAATAAGAGAGGGGCCATCGAGGAGTCAGGGGAAAATACATTAGCCATTTGAGAGGAGGATACTATTCAGGATAGCCAGGGGCACAGTAAAGAGAGGGAAAAGACTTCTGGTTTAAAGTTCCTTCATTTCAACGCACGAGGCCTGACTGGTAAGGCAGATGACCTCGGAGCATGGATTGACTCTGGGCTCTGGGATATTATAGACATAAGAGAAACGTGGCTGAGAGAAGGGCAGAATTGGCAGCTCTATATTCCAAGATACAGAAGCTACAGACGTGACAGAAGTGCAAGTAAGCGAGGAGGGGCAGTTGCCTTTTTGATAAGGGAGGACGTAACAACAGTGCTTAGAGAGGATATTCTTAAGGAGTTATCAAATGAGGCCGTATGATCAGAACTTAGAAACAAGAAGGTGATGGTCACTCTGTTGGGACTGTATTATAGAGCCCCACATTGCCAGCGGGTGCTGGACGAGCAGATATGTAGAGAGATTGCAGCTACCTGGAAGAATAATAGAGTATTATTGGTTGGAGATTTTAATTTGCCCTGTATTGGCTGGGCCACCCAGTGTGTAAATGGCCCAGACGGGATGGAATTTGTCAAATGTGTCCAAGAATGTTTCCTAAATCAATGTGTGGTGGGCCCTACTCGGGAGGGTGCAACACTGGACATCCTCTTAGGAAACGAGGTCGGGCAAGTGACTGAAGTGTCAGTCGGAGGGCACTTTGGGTCCAGTGTCCATAACTCTCTCAGTTTTAACATAGTTATGGACAAAGGTAGGATGGGTCCACAGGTTAAGGTGCTGAACTGGAGCAGGGCCAATTTTGGGGACATTAGGCAGGATCTAGCACAGGTCAATTGGGTGAGTCTGATTGAAGGAAAAGGAATGGCTGCCAAATGGGAAGCTTTTAAAAGTTTGACATCAAGAATCCAGGGACAGTATGTCCCTGTTAGGATGAAGGGAAAAGCTGGCAGGTTTAGGGATCCCTGGCTGACAAGGGATATTGGTGCTCTGGTCAGGAAAAATAAATAAGCGTCCATTGGGTCTAAGCTATCAGGTTCAAGTGAATCCCTAGATGACGACAAAAAGTGTCGGAGCACACTTAAGAGGGAAATCTGAAGAAAAAAAGGTATGAGATGCACCTGGCAAGTACGGTTAAAAAGGTTCTGTAGCTATATTAAGAGTAAAAGGGTGGCTAGGGAAAGAATAGGTCCCCTTAAAGATCAGCATGGCCATCTATGTGGAACCACAGGAGACGGGGGAGATTTTTTTAATGAATATTTCTCCTCATTGTTTACTGAGGAGAGAATCATGCATGCTAAGGAAATAAGGGAAACAAGTGAGGATGTTTTGGACCGCATACATATGACCAAAGAGGAGGTGTCTGCAGCCTTAAAGCACATTAAGGTAGATAAATCCCCTGGGCCTGATCAAATCCTTCCTCGGATGTTGTGAGAGGCCTGTGCTGAAGGGCATTAGTGAACCAGATGGGTTTTTCCGACAATCGACAATGGATTCGTGGTCATCATTAGATTCTTAATTCCAGATATTTATTGAATTCAAATTCCACCATGTGCTGTGCTGCGATTTGAACCCGGGTCCCCAGAATGTTATCTGGGTCTCTGGATTAACAGTCCAGCAATAATACCATTAGGCTATTGCCTCCCCCTGGGATTAGGCATAGTCAGCATTGATTTGTGCACGGGAAGTCATGTCTGACAAATCTTTTAGAGTTTTTCAAAAGGTAACCAAGAGGGTAGATGAAGGTAGGGCAGTAGATGTTGTCTACGTGGACTTTAGTAAGGCCTTTGACAAGGTCCCGCATGGTAGGCTGGTCATGAAGGTTAGGTCACATGGAATCCAGGAAGAGCTAGCTAATTGGATTCAAAATTGGCTTGATGGTAGGAAGCAGAGGGTGATGATTGAAGGTTCTTTCTCGGACTGGAGGCCTGTGACTAGGGTGTGCCACAGGGGTCCGTCCTGGGACCTTTGTTATTTGTTATTGACATAAATGATCTGGATGTGAATGTACAAGTCATGATTAGTAAATTTGCGGATGATACAAAATTAGGAATATTGTTGACAGCAAGGAATGTTATCAAAATTACAGAGGGATCTTGATCAGATGGAGAAGTGGGCTGAGGATTGGCAAATGCAGTTCAATACAGATATGTGTGAGGTGTAGCATTTTGCAAAGTCAAACCAAGGTAGGACTTATACAGTAAATTGTAAGGTCCTGAAGAGTGTTGTGAAATAGAGGGACCTAGGAGTACAAGTACATAGTTCGATGAAAGTGGCGTCACAGGTGGACAGAGTGGTGAAGGAGGCATTTAGCATGCTGGCCTTCATCGGTCGAGGCATTGAGTGTAGGAGTTGGGGCGTTACGTTACAGTTGTATAAGTCGTTGGTGAGGCTGCGCTTGGTGTATTGTGTACAGTTTTGGTCACCCTGTTATAGGAAAGACATAGTTAAACTGGAAAGTGTGCAAAGAAGATTTACGAGGATGTTGCCGGCACTAGTAGGCCGGAGTTATAGGAAGAGGTTGGCCAGGATAGTACTTTATCCCTTGGCATATAGGAGAATGAGGCGTGACCTTACTGTGATGTATAAAATCATGAGGGGCTAGATAGGATAAATGCATATACTCTTTTTTGCAGGGATAGGGAATTGAAAACTATAGGACATAGGTTTAAGGTGAGAGGGGATAAATTTAAGAAGGACCTGAGGGGCAACTTCTTCATGCAGAGAGTGGTGCGTATATGGAATGGGCTGCCACAGAAAGTGATTGAGCCAGATACAATAGCAGTATTTAAAAAACATTTGGATAGGTACATAGATGGGAAGAGTTTAGAGGAATATGGACCAAATGCAGGCAATTGGAACTACTTGAGTGGGCACCACGGTCAGCATGGATCAGTTTGGTCTGAAAGGCCTGTTTCCATACTGTATTACTCTACGACAATTTCAGTTTATTCTTCTGGTCAAATACTTTGGAATTGCTAGCACTGAACCAGACCTGCATTGCTGCTGATAGTAAGAGTTTTACAAGTAAGTAAAAAAAAATACAGCAACTAAAGTGATCATTGGTCATCATCTCAAGAGGGTGTTGGAGAAAAAAGGAGCTGGATGATGCTTTGAGCAGACTTTTGAGTGTTTTCACAATGGAGGCACAAATAACATCTCAGAAATATATGTAATTCAATAGGTGAATGGGAGAAGGAGAGGGTTCAGAAGAGATTTACCATGACGTTGCCAGGAATAACAAAATAACAAAAAAGAAGTACAGCACAGGAACAGGCCCTTCAGCCCTCTAAGCCTGTGCTGATCAGCATACCCTAACTAAAATGGAAAAAAAACAAACCCTCTGCCCTTATTCAATCCATACTATCTATTCCCTCCCTATTCATGTAACCAACTATATGCTTCTTAAATGTCACCAACGTGCCTGCTTCCACCACCTCCTCTGGCAGCGTGTTCGAGGCACCTCCCACTCTCTGCGTGAAAAACTTCCCTTGCTTATCTGCCTTAAACTTTCCCCCCCTCTCCTTGAACCTGTGTCCCCTTGTAATTGAAACTTCAACCCTGGGAAAAATCCTCTGACTCTCCACCCTATCTATGGCTCTCATAAGTTTGTAGATCTCTATCAGGTCTCCTCTCAGCAGCTGTCTTTCCAGTGAAAACAATCCTAGTCTTTTTAACCTTTCCACATAGCCAATGCCTGGAGACCAGGCAATACCCTGGTGAACATTCTCTACTCTCTCCAAATCTTCCACATTCTTCTGGTAGTGTGGTGACCAAAACTGCACACAATACTAAAAATGGAGCATAACAAGGGCATTATATAGCTGCAACATGGTTTGCTAACTCTTAATTAAAGCCCAGTGCAAGTTGGAAGAACAACACCTCATTTTCTGCCTGGGGACCCTGCAGCCCTCCAGACTTAATGTTGAGCTCAATAATTTTAAGGCCTAAACTATTTTATATCCTAACCCCCAACCCCACACACCAGGCCTTGTTATCACATAGTCTGCCATTACACACTATCTATTGTTGGTCACTAACAGTCCCCATTAACCGCTATTCAGCCTCCTAGCCAGATCGTTATCAACTGCTTTGTCTATCCAACTGCTCTTCTCTCTCTTTGGGCTCTATCCCCAACTATCGTTTACTCCTTTCCCCATTCCCCCACCCTATCTTCTGCATATAAACCGACATGTCATCGGACCCGAAACGTTAACTCTGATTTTTCTTCACAGATGCTGCCAAACCTGCTGAGCTGTTCCAGCAACTTCTGTTTTTGTTCCTGATTTACAGCATCTGCAGTTCTTTCAGTTTTTATTTAGCACGGATGTTCAATTTCCGTATCGACTCAGAGCACCGTGAAGAAAATGCTTTTCCAACCTTGCCTGTTGCCTGAGGCGAGATGACCCTTGGGTTAAACTCACTACCAGTCTAATTTCTTAATGAGAGAGCAGCCTAAAGGGATAATGGCAACTTTAACTTTTCTTCTCAGACACAAATTGACACCTCAGACTCAGCCCAGTTTGCCACAATACACATTGTTCCGTCTCTCTTGATTTCAGCTCCTTTCCTCACTCTCCACTCACAGCTACTATCTCTCTTATCTCTCCTTTCCCTCTCCTTCCCCACCATTCCTGAATCCAACCTATTCGTCACTACTTATGAAAAGGTTAGCTGTGAGCAGCCAGAATCCCTTGCTATTACCATTAACAGCCCCCTCAACTGCTGTTTCAGTGTTACTGCAGTTACCACTACATTGGAAAACAAACCTGACCATTTTTTATTGATATTGCATATTGAAATTTGGAATATAACCTTTTCCCAACATATTTTTTTATTTGTTCATGGGATGGAGTCATGGCTGTCTTGGACAGCTTTTATTGCCAACCCTAATTGCTATCAAGAAATAGCAAGGTGATCATGAGCTGTTTTCTTGAGTCACTGCAGTCGTTCTGGTGCAGGTTGACAGACCCACATTGCCATAAGGAAGGGAGTTGCAGGATTCTGACCTAACAACACTGAAAGTTCAGTGATATATTTCCAAGTCAGGATGATGAGTGGCTTGGAGTGGAAGGTGCAGGTGGTGGTCTTCCTGTTCATCGTGTTCTCCTAGATGGTAGAGGTTGTAGATTTGGAAGATGCTGTCGAAAGAGCCTTGGTATGTTACTGCAGTGCATCTTTTAGATGGTACATACTGCTGCTATTGAGCATCGGTGGTGAACTGAGTGATTGATGAAGGCGGTACCGATCAAGCAGGCTGCTTTGTCTTGGATGGTGTCAAGCTTCTTGAGTGTTGCTAGTGCTGCACTCATCCAGGCTTTGGGGAGTCAGGAGTTGAGTTCTGCAGAATTTTCAGCTCAAGAAATAACTTTTTCCAGTGCATTAAATATACATTTATTTGAAGTAGGACAGTATCCAATGTGCCACCAAAAATACAAGAGATGGTGCAGGAATTGAAGCATTATTTTTATGTTTAATTGAATGCCACTGCTGATTTAAGTGTTCATTGTTTTACAATGTTCTCAACATTACGCAATGGAATCACTAATGGCAACAAACCAAACTGTGCAGTATATCAGAAACAGTAGAGCAATATCATGGGTCACTAAAACCTGCTCAGAGCCTTAGCCACAAACGTTATGTTTAACAATAAGCAGCAAAAGAACAATTTTTACTTGAGAGAGCCTTTACTAGAGCAGCACAAAATTCACTTTGGAGGGAGCAGTTTGTGTATGGTCTTTCTGTCAGTGGTGACAGGCTGATGGTGTGTCTCATCCTTCATTCTTCTCTTACAGATATTGACCTTTGATCAAGATGGAGTGAGTGGACATGCCAATCATATTGCTGTTTACTATGCAGTCAGGTAAATACCAAGTTATTCTTTTCAAGAGTTCCCACCTTAACTAAGATCCATAAATATCCAGGTTAGAAAAAGGTCCTCCAGTATCTCTATATTTGCAGCTTGATAGTATCTACTAAAAATTGGTGAGACCAGCAATATTGTGAATTTGAACTGGGGAGAAAATTGATGCCAGTTATGAAAATGAGATCAAACAAAATCTAAACAGGAAATTGCATCCCTTCAAAAAGCAAGAGCAATGATAGTTCTGCAACTACTCTGTTCCTATACATTTAAAGCATGGTGAGACTATAAGTTGACTAGTCAGAGTTGGACAAGATCTGACTGATGAATCCGCCCATGATCTAACAAACTATCCAGTCTTCACTTCAAATGACAGTAGTTCTATCATTCCATCATTGTATAGGTATGGAGAGTGCAAATCACTCAAGGTACCAGATCCTCTTCGCTGTCAAGTGAGACTTACTAAAGGGTTTGCTTCGGTGGTACCAAAAACCTTCCAATATCTCAACTAAATAGCTGTTGTCCATGCGACACCGTAAACATGGTGTTTTGGAGACTCTGCAGCACAAAGGGTGACCATTTGGCCCATCAAGTCCATTGTAGGAGTGACCTTTGAGAGGCAATAAATTTCAGGAGACAATTAGAGTTCAGGCATGTGGTAATTTATTCAAGCATCTGCCAGTACAATGCAAGGAGAGGCCAAAGACCACCCCATATCTGGCCTCGGCATGGCTCAGATCGGTAGAAAAATCAACGATGCTCTAAATTGTGTTTTATATCTTTTCTTGTGACTTTAACATGGCACATTCCCTTCCTTCCCCCCACCCCCCCCCCCCCCCCCCCCGGATATACTATTGGTTAATTAGTGCTGGGTTGTCCACCTATGATTGAATTTTTAGAACATCACTCTATATTAGTAATTGCTTGTTGCTGTGATCTGATTGGGTCATTTTGGAATGTGAAAAGTTGAACTCTTAGTGACCGTTTTCACTCAACAATGACCTCTGTGTTTGTTTATTCTTCTAGCTGCTGTCCTTGCTACAAGATAAGGGAGACCCCTTGTAATTAGTTTTTAAACCTTTCTTTCTAATTATTTTAAGTGATATATCTATGTCTTTCTATTCTTCAGAATCTATATCTAGGATTATCTTGAAGGTTACTACTTGTAGTATTATAACTGATTAAAGAAAATTTAAGAGAAACAACCAATTGGTGTGAAATGTTCTGATCTTTAGGATAGCAAAGAATGTTGCACATCCAATCTTAATGAGAAAACAGATAGCCATTGTCATCTGTGCTGAGATCACATGAAGCAAGTGTGTCCCGCACTTTACAATTTCTGTTAAACACATACTGCAAAGCTTGTTGGGGCTTTCATCAGCCATTTTATGCTGTTCTGTCATGGGCATCCCTAACAATGGCCATTGGGACACCACTTAAATTATGAAGATGTTTGTTTTTATCTTTCCCACTTCTTGATGGTCAATATCTTCCTTTTACCTCTCATCAATCCCTTCAGGCCCACAGGAATGTCAGCACAAAATAATAATTCATTCATAACAAATGGTAGTTTTGGGAGGTATTAAACTGGGGTTGGAACCAGCTTTTTAAAGCAGAAGAGCTGTATCTTGCTGATTCCCACTTAACTCGGGTACCATTAATGTCTACCCAATATAACCCAGTCTCTGCAGAAGTTTTGTCAGCCAAGCCATTAGGGATTCATTCTGGTGAGTGAGCCATTCTGCCACTTCAGATACATGGAAAGAATTGGTCTCGGGGGACACCGTCCTTTGAATGTATGGTAATGTGTGAACAAACCCAGCAACTGGAGACATTAGTGCATTTGGCATAAGAATGTGACATGTATATAAACATGTTAACATTATGTGTCCAATTTACCATGTGCCCATCTGTTCCCAGTGGGATCAAAATCGAGAGGAGCCCACAGAGTTTTCATGCTTACTCTGCTATCAGTGGTTTCTCAATTACAATTGCCATCACACAACTAAGTTACAATCTGTTTTTCGAGGTTCTCAGAGTTATGTTGATTGTTGATGAAGTTCTGGGATCATGTTGCTAGAGGGCGTCAGGGATCTGTAAGAGAGAGAGGGATAGCATACCAGACGTGCTGGCGCTGTTAGTTCTCATATGCTTTTAACTGAACAGGATGCCTCCATTTACCAATTACATTTTCATTAACAAGCGTGCTCCTGTTACCTATTAATATTACCTCATGACGTCCATTCCATTCGAGGGGATAAGGCTGCCTTGCGTGAGATTATTTTTTCCAGGACCTTTGATCCTGGGGCTGGCATCCCTATTTGCCCTGGGTGTCCCTCAGACTCCTAGTCCTTGACAAGCTGCTGGTCTTGTGCTTGTCCATAAAGTATGTGTAAATGCTTACAGAGGGATTTCATGTAATTCCAGACTTGTCCCTTACTATTGGTAAGTTCTGTTCCCCTCGCGATCAGGTCCTGGGGGAGAGTCATTGCCCATCCTGCCATGAGTTCAAGTGGTGGGGGGCTAGTCCAGTAGCCCTCAAGGGCGTTGCTCTCTGGGCCATTAAAATGACTGGTATGGATTGGATATGTTTAACTCCTCCTACCATTGCTTTAGTCAGGGCATTTTTCAGAGTTCTGTTCCCTCTTTCCACCATACCTGATCTTTGTGGGTGGTAGGGGATATGATACTTTTGTGTTATTCCCAAGAGTTGCATGCTTTTTTCAGGCATTTGCCTGCAAAATGGGTCTCTTGGGCTGAATCCAACTGTAGGGGAAGTCCCCATCAGGGTATTATTTCTGTGGCAAGTATTCTTGCTACTGTGTTTGCTGTACAGTCTTTTGTAGAGAAAGGCTGAACTGGTCAACTATAACTAAGCAGAATTTTTTATTCTGACTTTGCGGGAGTGGTCCTATAAAGTCCATTTGGATGTGTTCCAGTTATCCCTGTGGACGGGGCTGGTGGCTCATTTTGATCTTAATTCCTTGTCCTGGTTCTGTCAGTGCACAATAGGTGCTTCTCTGACAAAATTTAGTTGTGTCTCTTCCCATTCCTTTCCACCACCAGGAATTGGATATCAGTTGTATCATTTTATTCCTGCCTACATGTGCTAATCTATGATAAACATGCATAGGGTCTGTTGATAGAATGTGGGAGCTACCACCTTATCTTCCTTCCTCCAAACATCATCTGCTCCTAACACCACCCCATCTTTAAACCATTCTGTTCTTTTTCTCTAAACTAGCTGCTGCTTGCCAACTTAAAGTGTTCCATTCGTCATCTTTGGCTTCTTGTTTTTTCACAATTCCGACTGTTATCACTTTCTGTTCTAACATTGCTTTTGCTGCGCTGTCTCCATATTCGTTTCCTGTCTGTTCTGATGTTTTGATCTTTCTGTGCCCTTTAATTTTAATTACTGCTGCCTCTTGTGGTTCAATAGCCACTTCCACTAGGTCCTTGACTAAAGCCTTATGTTGAATTGTACTACTACTCGAGGTAATATAGCTTTGTCTTGCCCATGTCATCATGTAGTCATGGACCACACCAAAGGCATACCTTCTGTTTCTGTAGATGTTAACCTTTTGTGCTTTTCCTAGCTGGAGGGCAGCAGTACTTTTACTTCAACTACCTATGCAGAGTTACATCCATCTATCCTTTCTCCTGCCAAATGTTCCCCTTCTGAATTAACCGTGGCTCACCCAGTCTAGCCTCTCCATCATAATACTTCCGTGCTCCATCTACAAACATACATTTTACATCTGGCTCCTCTAATGGCTCCTCCTTAACTTGACACTGTCTCTCTTCTCGCGGATACAGTCATGTGTCTCTCCTTCCTTATTCATATAGCTTATTGGGTTTTCTCTATTATCTTTAACCACTTCAACATGCTTATCTCCAGGCAACAGTGTGGCATCCCATTTGGATTGCTAACTGTCCATAACACTTCTCAGTCTGCCAGCTTCCAACAGGTGGACTATACTGTGTGGGGATTGTAATATCGCCCTTTTCAGTTGCGTCAAGGGGGAGGATGTTGTTGGTATCCATGTAGCACACTGGATGGCTTGAACACACGAATGTTGTCCCATCATGACTGGGTCCATTTTGCCTGTATAGTATTCCATAGGTCGGAGCTTGTCTCCATGACTGTGTAGTATTACTGCAGATTGTCATTGCCGTTGCTTTCACTGCAAGAAAGGTGAAAAGGCTTTTATAGGTCAGGGGCCCCTAATGCTGCCGCTGAGGCTAGTGTCTGTTTGATTTTGACAAAGGCCATCTCCTGCTCGGATCCCCATTCAATTTTCTCTGAACTAGCTTGCCCACTTTTGTAAGGTTTTGCAAAGGTCTGACTAGTTCATTTTAATTTTCTGCAAAGTTCCTACAGTAATTAAATAGTCCTAAGACTTATCTCACCCCTTTAATAGTAACTGTTTATTTTCATTTTCAATACTGCAGTTGTTATTTCCAGTGGAATGCTACGGCTGCCTTGTATCACTACCTGTCCGAGGCACAACACTTCTGGTTTGCCCAGCTGTGCCTTCTTCGGGTTTATTTTTAGTCTGGAAGCTTTGATTGTTTTTAACACTTTCAGTACTGTCTTGTAGTGTTTTTCCTCACTCATAGATGCAATCAGGATGTAATCTACGTATTATAATATTACACACTCTGTTTTGGGGACTTTTGCTATCACTCCTGTCATTGCCTGATGGAATAAAGCAGGGCTATTGTGGTAGTCTTATCCTAGTGTACTGTCTGTTGCCTACTGTAAAGGCAAATTTATATTGGTGTTTGGGGTCTATAGGCACTTCCCAGAACTGTAAAGATCATGGCTTCTGGCCCCATATTGCTCGTTATAGTGTTGAGGTCTGCCACAATAAGCACCGCCCTATCTGCGTATTTGTTTAGGCTGGTATATTCAATTGTCAGTCTGTATGATCTGTCAGGTTCTTTTACTGGCCAAATTGGAGAGTTGGTAGTGGAATGGATTTCTTTTACTGTTCCCTGTTTCTACAAATCTTTCACAATCTTCCTAACTGCCTTGATGGCTTCAGGTCTAATGGGGTATTGTTTTTTAGGTGGCTGTACGTCCCCAAGTATCTCGATTGGTTTCATATCTAATTGCCCGCATTCAGTTTTGGTGGTTGCCCATAATATGGGGTACATCGTTGTCACCTTATGATTAGGGTTCTTGGGATCCCATTCCCACACTATTGTGGCGGCACAAATATGCTTAAGGAGGCATGCAGTCCTTTGCTTTCTAAATCTAAACTGGTGAGTCCTTTTAATTTTGGCTTTTCACACATCAATTATGGCTCTAAATTGTTCCAATAAATCAATCCCCAGTACACTACCTTCAATATTTTTACACACACGTGCGAGCATTAATTACACAATCAGCAATTCTTACTACAACCAGTTGGCTAAGAGTGGCCGGTTGAGTCCGACCACTCTCACCCTATACTTTCACAGTTTTATTTGTTAACGGCAAATCCAAATCTGTAATAGAGATAGAGATTCCAATATCTACTAATGTGCTGCACTGCCAGCCCCATAACAGTGTGTCAATATATATCCGGTTATCCTTTTCCCTAACTATGAGGGATGCTACTAGTTACTTTGCTGAAATTAGCTTCTGAAATTCATCTGCAGTTAATTATATTACAATCTGTTTCCTACTGTTGCCATTGGCAATTGGCTCATTCTGCGTCTGTCCGACATTGCTTTTAATTTTCCCACTTCCAGTCAGGCCACCAGACTGAGGCGACCTGAATATCGTCCACACTTTTTTTGGTTAATTTACTTGCATAATTTGCTCTAAAGTTCAGTATTTTTTAGATTCAGGTTCCGTAATTTGTATTTTTTTTAATCCTCCAGTTCTCTATCCACGGATTATTTCACCCAGTAGCAGCAAAATAACATCAACCATCGACTCAAAATTTCTGAAGAATAACCAGCATCCATCCATTCCATGTCAAGCAGGATGGGTTAATTAATATTGATCTAATACGGATTTCAAAGTGGTGGGGCATAAACTCCTGCACAAAATTACATCATCTGTCTCTCACCTCCAGCAAGGAAATAAGAGTGTTATACTTTAGCAAAGGAAAAGCCCACCTCCTTTGTTAAATTCTTTTTTTAAAACTCCTTGCCCACAGAGAATTTCATTTTCAAAATTCTAATGTCCCTATCACTTGGATATTTTTACACCAAAGTACATTTACAATGAGTAAATCTGAACACTCAGAACTAAAGATCCGCTCATGTTAAAACATTATTTGGAAGTTTACTCTGTCCAGAAAATGAAATTTCAAATATGATAATCTGAATACAAAATTCCTGGAGTTTAAAATTTACCCAGACCTCTTTCCTCCATCCAAACACAACACAGATAGTATATTACCTTGAGGGAGAATGAGATAAGTTGGGTCTACTTGTTTTACTTGATTTTCCCTTCCAATTAATTTTAATCAACTATGACCAATTCCAAGAAGTAAATTTTTACCATGCTTTAAGATACAAATTCTAAATCAACATTTCATAGTAGTTTTTTCTTTACATGACCATGATTCATTCCTCAAAGAGATCTCACCTTAACCATACGTATTTCAAACTGATACAGAAACATACACTATAATTTCAAATCATCATTCGTTGCCAAAATACAAACTAAACTTGAAAGTATCCCCAGATCTCAGGATCCAGAGAACAAAAACACACAAATTATACAAGACAACATATAACAACCAAGGAGCGACATTTGAGAAGCATTAAATTTCAGGAGAGAAGCCGAGTTCAGGCAAGTGGTAATTTATTCAAGCAGTGATTGGTACAATGCAAGGAGGGGCAAAGACCACCCTATATCTGGGCTTGACATGAGGGTTCAATTGCCCCATTAATCTTTAGCTCAGATTGGAAGAAAAGTCAATGACACTCTAATTTTAAATACAAATAAATTGTCTTTTATACATTTTCTTGTAACTTTAGTATAGTGGCACATACTCCCTCCCGCTATGTACAATTTGTTAATTTGTGTTGGGTTGTCCAACTACGATTGGATTTTTAGAACATCACTCAATATTGGTAATTGCTTGTTGCTGTGATCTGATTGGGTCTTTTTGGTATCTGAAAAGTTGAACTCTTAGTGGCCATTATCTCTCAACTGTTTGGTTGTTCTTCTAGCTGCTGTCCTTGCTACAAGGTATGGGAACCCCCTTGTAACTAGTTTTTAAACCTTTCTTCCTAATTGTTTTTTAGTGATTAATATATATATCTTTCTATATAATATATATATCTTTCTTCAGAATCTATATCTATGATTATCTTGAAGAATCTTAAGTAATTAAAACCTACTAGTAGTATTATAACTGATTGATTAGAGAAAATTTAAGAGAAACAACTAATTGGTGTGAAATTTTCTGGTCTTTAGGATAGCAAAGAATGTTACACATCCAATCTTAGTGAGAAAACAGACAGCCATTGTCATCTGTGCTGAGACCACATGAAGCAAGTGTGTCCTGCACTTTACAATTTCTGTTAAACATGTACTGCAAAGCTTGTTGGAGCTTTCATTAGCCATTTTATGCTGTTCTGTCATGGGCAGTGCTAACATCCATCCTGGCATTCTGTAGAGCAATTCAGTAAGTCTCATTCTCTGCTGTCTCTCTATGACTCTGCATTAGGCAATTTATATCTGTCAACAGGTACTTGTCCTGGTATTATATCACAAAGCAGCATTACGTGGAAGGTCATTTGTACCTTGCTGCTGCCAGTGTAATTTTTAACCAGGTAGGAGGACCATTCAGCTTGATGACCATGTGACAGACCATATTAAGGTAGTTCAGGATCAAAGTGCATTATTCAAAGCCCTGACATTTTTTGAAGAGGATCAAGAGAGGCATTGTAAGATGCACAAACAGCGCATTGACTTGGAGGAAGCAGTCTACATGGAGTTAAATCCACTTGGTCTGCTGGCAGGTTCAGTTTGAGATAGGACAACATATTATCAAATGCTAGAGCTAAAAGTCTCTTTGCCAATCAGCTGGACGAGTTAGATAATCACAATATCAAGAAAATAAACCACCTGTGCAGTCAGCCAGACCTACTACATCGTTTTTGTGGACTCACTGAAGAACTTGGAAGAAATTTCCAGTGAAGCACTAGTCGACAACTTTCACGTTGACTGGTTGTATAGCAAGATGATTCCTTTATTCATTCATGGGATGAGGGCATTGCTAATTGCCCAGAGGGCAGTTATGAGTCAACCACATTGCAGTGGGGCTAGAGTCACATGTAGGCCAGACCAGGTAAGAATGACAGTTTCCTTCCCTAAAGGACATTAGTGAACCAGATGGGTTTTTCCGACAATTGACAATGAATTCATGGTCATCATTAGACTCTTAATTCCAGATATTTATTGAAATCAAATTCCACCATCTGCCATGCCAGGATTTGAACCCAGGTCCCCAGAACATTACCTGGATCTCTGGATTAACAGTCCGGCAATATTACCACTAGGCCATTGCCTAGGTCTTTAATGGTCTTCACTAATGTCCTTTAGGGAAGGAAACTGCCATCCTTACCTGGCCTGGTCTACATGTGACTCCAAACCCACAGCAATGTGGTTAACTCTTAACTGCCCTCTGGGCAATTAGGGATGGGCAATAAATGCTGCCTGGCCAGCGATGCCCTCATGCTATAAATGAAAAAAAAAACTTCACTAAAGACCTTGTAAGTTTTTGACAAGGTCCCTCATAACAGGTTGGTCCAGAAGATTAAGTCACATGGGATCCACAGTGAGTTGGTAAGTTGGATACAAAATTGGCTTGATTATAGAAGACAGTAGGTACTTGTGGAGGGGTGTTTTTCTGAGGGGAGGTCTATGATCAGTGGTGTTCTGCAAGAATCAGTGCTGGGACTTCTGCTACTTGTTTGTAATATATATAAATGACCTGGATGTAAATGTAGGTGATTTGATTGGTTAGTTTGCAGATGATACAAAAATTGGTGGAGTTGTGGATAGTGAGGAAGGTTGTCAAAGAATACAGCAGGATATAGAAAGACTGGAAACTTGAATGGAGCAGTGGCAGATGGGGTTTAATCTGGACAAGTGTGAGGCGATGCATTTGGGAAGTCAAATGTAAAAGGAAAGTATACAGTAAATGGTAGGTCAGTTAGGAGCATTGATATACAGAGGGATCTTGGGGTGCAAGTTCATAGCTTCCTGAATGTGGCAATTCAAGTGAATAAATTGGTAAAGAAGGTGTACGGAATGCTTGCCTTCATCAGTCAGTGCATTGTGTGCAAAAGTTGCCATGTTATATTGCAGCTGGATAAACTTAGTTAGGCCACATTTGGAGTATTGTGTGCAGTTCTGGTCACCACACCATACGAAGGATGGTGGACGCTTTGGGGAGGGTGCAGAAGTGGGGGTGACTTGATAGAAATATATAACATTAAGTGAAGCTTGGGTAGGGTGAATCTTTTTCCCAGGTGGAACTGTCAAATACCAGACTGCATAGATTTAAAGTGAGGAGGGAAATGTTTAAAGGAGATATGCAAGGAGTTTTTTTACACAGAGGATGGTAGATGTCTGGAATGCAATGCCAGGGGAGGTTGCAGAAGCAGGTATGATAGCAACGTTTAAGATGCATTTAGACAAACATGAAAACAGGCAGGGATACAGACCATGAGCAGGTAGATAGGGTTAGTTTAAACAGCATCATGGAGTAA
>NW_025968408.1:7473-25000 GCF_021869965.1 Rhincodon typus | reverse complement strand
AAGTCTACAACCTCGCGGGGGCAATAAATGCCAACTTTACAGTGATACTTGAATCCTAAATGCAAGACTTGTGAAAGAATGTAAATTGGGCATTGTTTGTAATGTTGTGGGAATTGTTTTCTTATTATCCTTCTATATTTTTCTAGCTGTCACAAACACCAGGAGTCCTTGTTGAGTTCAGCAAGTGGATACAGCAATTACAGAGGAATTCTCAACTGGTGTGTGGTCATGCTGGTGAGTCCAAATAGACCTGAATTCAAGTTTATATTTAAATACATTCAATAAAAAGGAACAGGAGAAAAACCAGAACATAGACAGCAAACCATTTTGAAGCTGGGCTTTGCAAATTAGCTTTTAAACTTTTTGAAATAGTATCCCAGGTTAAAGGAATCTGTTCCTTCAAGTTTGAAACATTCATTATCAACATATTATTGTGTCAACAATGCCACAGCACGCAACCTGCTTTGAATGTGAGAGTAATAACATGAAAGCACCATGATCGTTGTGATATGGAGGATAATGCTGCAGAGGTAGCTGATCAGCTGTGATCTATTGGCATGGCAGAGCAAACCTACACCTTATATTTGTCTGACAGACACTCGGCTAAAGTTTGATATCCCAGAGAACTTGTCTTTATTTACCTCAGTAGGTACTGTTTTTATTTCTGTCTTGTACTGTTGATTACTATGCATTAACATGCAAACTAAGCAAAGTTCCCTCCATGCCGCATGGCTCTGCAGTGTTGCAAGAGTCTGCGCATGCTTGCTGATACATCCACTTCTAGTTTAGTTTCTCCAGCTGCAGGTATGGATGGACCTTGGAGCTCTGGAAAAATTAGTGGTCTTGGGCTGGGAAAGACGCTGGATAAACTACAGAGAACGTAGAAATGAAGCATCACGCTCTTCAGTAAAGTGGGGTTTAGGGTTACTAAGAACATGGTGCTGGAAGGGCAGTACCATTAGCAGTGGCTGAACGCATTTTATATCTGAGGATGGGTGCATCTTGTTGCCTTACTACTGGCTGAACTTCTGTAGAACAATTGGGTAAAATTCCATTGGGGATAACATTCCAGAGGATATCCAGCACAGAAACAGGCCATTTGGCCCATTTGAGTCTCCTCCTATCTTTTTTGTTATTTAGTGTAACCAAGTATTTTCTTCTGCTTGACATTGGTTAGGCCACTTTTGGAATACTGCATTCAGTTCTGGACTCCCTGCTATAGGAAGGATGTTGTGAAACTTGAAAGAGTTCAGAAAAGATTTACAAGAATGTTGCCAGGGTTGGAGAGTTTGAGCTATAGGGAGAGGTTGAATAGGCTGGGGCTGTTTTCCCTGGGATGTTGGAGGCTGAGAGGATGACCTTAGAGTTTTATAAAATCTGAGGGACATAGATAGGGTGAATAGCAATGGTCTTTTCCCAGAGTAGGGGAGTCCAAAACTACAGGGCAAAGGATTAAAGTGAGAGGGGAAAGATTTAAAAGGGACCTAAGGGGCAACATTTTCATGCAGTGGGTGGTGTGTGTGTGGAATGAGCTGCCAGAAGGAGTGGTGGAGGCTGGTACAATTACAACATTTAAAAGGCATCTGGATGGGTATGTGAATAGGGAGGGTTTAGAGGGATATGGGCCAAATGCTGGCAAATGGGATTAGATTTATTTAAAATATCTGGTTGGCATGGAAGAGTTGGACCGAAAGGTCTGTTTCTCTGCTGTACATTTCGATGACTGTGTGTTTTTCCAGCCTCTCTCTAGCCTATCTTTGTAGCCTCATCTATGATTTTCATTTCATTCAATCCCTGTGATCGCAAGCTCCACATTCTCACCAAATTCGGTAAAGAAGTTTCTTCTGAATTCCTTGTTGTATTTCTTAGATTTCCTAATCAATCTGACGTGAATTTAATGTGTTCGGACTATACCTGGTACTCTAACTTATTGCCTGATAAGCAAGCAGCAATTTATTTTATTGAGGCTCAAATGAAGGTCCAAGGCCCATGGTACACAGTATTGCCAAGAATAGAGAAGAAAAGAAATAACTTGCATTTTAAAAAGCACTTTCTCACATAATCAGGACATCATAGATAGTTTGAGAGCTGATTTTTTTTATTTCAGTCTTTGGTGTTGGCAGGCAAATGCAGCAACTTGTTTGCACACGACTGTCCTATAGACAAGTAAAAAGAGTGCTGTTTTAACTTGTTTTCTGCAATATTGGTTTGAGAATGCTTGTTGGCCAGTACACCGAGAGCACTGTTCATCCACTGATGATCATTAGGGAAGGAAATCTGCTATCCTTGATGTAGCCTCAATGTGACTCAAGACCCACAGCAACGTGGTTGACTCTTAACTACCATCTGAAAAATTTATGGATAGGCAATAAGTACTGGTCTAGCCAGCGATGCCTACATTCCATTAACAAATAAAACAAAGTCACCAACTGACACCAAATGAAGAGAATGACCAGGAGCTACTAAATTGAGAGTAGAAGGTGAACCTGAACTGGAAACATCACTGATACATGAGGGAAAGAAAGCAGGTTTACTAGCAAATGAAGGTCAGGGGCCAGCGAAAAAATAGATAATGTATGGAAAGAGCGCAGGAACTCCAGCATCTTGGTGACAGACAGGATTACAAACTTACAAAATGGCAGCAATATTATCAGCCTTCCTGTATGTGTCAGATACAAGGGTAATATACAGAAAACATCTCCAATCCCTTGAGAAATATAACCACTAATGTCTCTGCATAATCGTGCAAATGCACTGGCGGGATGGGTGTTCCAATATCAGTGTCTTTCCTCAGGCCAACACACCCATTATCCAGGCACTGGCTATGGTCAGTGGGCTTTGTTGAATGGGCCACATTGTCTGATGCAAGACTCACAAAATGAGCTCTCAACTCTCAGCTTTGCCATGACAAACAGTTACCAGGAGGTCGGAGGAAACACTTTAAGATATCCTCATAGCCTCTTGAAACAATGAGATGTCCCGCACAACTCGTGGGAATCTCTAGCCTGAGAGCATCCAATTTGAGGAAGGAGCATACTATTTCAGTTGTCTCTGACAGGCTTAAATAGAGACTAGACCTAAACATTGGCTGGAGAGTGTTCAGACCTCTTTCACCAGATTGAAAAAAATATGGATTCTAAGGGATGGTCTGAGAAGAGCACTGATGGGTCATTGGAACACCACCCAGAAATATACTTCAGATCAATTCTTCTATTTAAACCTGAATGATCCTACTGTAAGGATAGTTATAGAGGCACTGAATTAGTAAAATGCTGTATTCAGGGTTTTATTTTCTTCTGACAGTGATAACTTATCCCTGGAGGCATGGTTCTATTATAAGGTTGCACATGTGGATTGAAATGTGAGAAAGGTGTTAGGTCAGGCATTACTGATTCCTATGATAACTGTTTCATTAACTAATTGAGTGAAATGGAGCATATAAGCCACGCTCTCAATGGAATTAATTCTGCTCTGGGATTATTGTTTTGTAAACCAGCAATTTTCTTTGGTTTTTGAAATCAACACCACTTGAATGATTCTAAAGTTTGATGGGATAAAGGTGTGTGAAAAATTCAATGAGTGGCATTCTGTCTGAATCTGAAGATTGTGGCTTTAAAACACACTGTAGGGCATGAGCATGCAATTTAGACTCTTTTCAGTACTGAGTGTAATCCTGCATTGTTGTCAGCGGTATCTCTGTCCTTGGGATATAACATTAAACTGAAGCTCAAGCTGTCGGTTTAGATGAATGTTGAAACTTCTACAGGGCCTTTGATTGAATAGCAGAATGTACTCTCTGATTTCTAAGTCAGTCTTCCCTCAGGGAACTGTTAGAATATGACCTGTTAATTTATTCTTTCATGAGGCTTCAGGGAAACTGCTGCACACCAAATCATTACTATATTCGCCCCTTAAAAAAAACTCAATTTCCAGGTGATTCTTCAGACGTAATACAGGCTGTGCTCTGACCTAACTCCACTTTGCCAGCACCCTCCTCAGTGATTCCACTGTTAAATTGTCAGACTACATATCCAACATCTGTATGATGAGAAGAAAATGCCTTCAGTTAAATATTGGCAAAACAGAAGCCATTGTTTTCTACCCCGTACATGCTCTCGCTGACCGAGTGAGCAGAATGTATGGCCCAATTGCTGCCTTCCACTCCTATATCTTATGGTCTTGCATTAGAGCCCACATGTATTTTCTTTTGTTTTTGGGACTATAACCTGAACTGGAAGTGTGAGGTGACTCCTATAACTAGAACACCAGAGCAGTTTTGGAATTTGAAAATCATGTTGTGTATTGTTGAGCTGTGCAGTACAATGTTGTTTTTTGGAAGTCGGAAAGATGGAGTATTTCTCTCTTGCACTCAAAAACCAGCCGGACTGTGAGGAAGATAAATTTCTGCTTTCTTACCAGGTCTTTGATCTTTGGAACTTTGTTTACCCAGTGTATATTTTTTTTCTCACCCATTGTATGTGTTTAACTATTTCTACTTGGTCTTTATCATTGTTTTGAAGGGGCATTTGATGAAAATGGAACATCCCAAGTATCTGATTTAGATGGTATAATTTTAGCAAAAGCTGTAAACTTTTTATGCAAAATATCTTCAATAAAAACTGTTACATAGGAACAGGAGTAGGCCATTCAGCCCATCAAGTCAGTTCTGCCATTCAGTGAGATCACAGCTGATCTGTGACTTAACTCCATCCCACCTACTTTTGGCCCATATCCTTTAATACCTTTGCTTGACCAAAGTGTATCTATCTCAGATTTAAAATTAGTAACTGCCACTTGTGGAAGAGAGTTCCAAACCTTTACAACCCTTTGTGTGTGGAAGTGCTTCCTAGCATCACTCCTGGATGGTCTAAACCTGATTTTCAGACTGTACATGAAGGACTGTTTTTTTTCCCTTTTGCTACTCCATCACCTCGAGAGCTGAAAGAGTTAATAGAGTGAACTCAAGACTCCTTATCTCCCATACAGTTATTTCTTTACATTACCAACAATTCCCTACCCCAATCAAGATCCCTTGCCTAACCAAAGTGAGTGGACTGCAAACATGCTCTGTCTCCAGCTCAGTGAACTGGGTTAACTTTCCATTCTTCACCCTTTCCAATCACCCCATGGGAAACTTTTGCTGTCATTGGTAGTGTCCCATAGTTACATGGCTAAGATTGCTTCAGTTGCTCAGGAATTATGAACGCAAGCCCATGTTCTAAATGCCAAAGCTTTCCTGTTACACTGTAGGAATTTTGAAAGTTCTCTACAAACAGAAAGTGGGCTGACCTGGAGTCTGATGTGTTACCTTGGCAACAGTTTGGCTCATTGCATTTCTGATCTAAAGAGATAATTTTCTTGAGAGAAGCTTTCTAGGATTTCAAAGTATTTTTCACAAATTAAAATCTGAACATAAATGCAAGAAATGAGCATTTAAAATTACAGCTCACATGATGTGAATTCTGTTCATAAATGTATCTGCTACATTTGGCTGGTGTTTAGGGATCACGCTTTTACATTGTGATCTGAATAGTTAGGCCAAATCTGGTTAAATGTATTTTTAGACTTTTTCTCTCTGGCCTCAAACATTGCCCAGTCAAATAGCCCTTTGTCCCATTTTGCAATATTGATTTCACAAATGAGGTGGGGAAATAAATAGACTTTGGTAATAGTGTACTGGATTTTCTTCCCAAGTTGCTTGCAGTGTCTAGGAAATTATTCTTCAAATCCTGGCATGTTCAGACCAACTGGAGAGTTAGTGATCTCAAAATGTAGCTCAGAAATATTAGTATGGGTTGGTTAGCCTAAATTTAGTGCAGCGCAGGTACAGTCGAAAGGATCTTTAGCTTTGTACTCTGTCAGGCACGAAGAACAGCGATGATTCAGCCAAAATTACTTTTATTTGGCAATAGCATTTACACATCTGTGACAAGCTAGCATGTGTCAGGTGTTGGAAGAAGTGAGCAAAGTATTTCCCATCGGTATTCACAAAGGAGAAGGGCGTGGATGATGGTGAGATTAGGGAGGGGCATGTTGATATTCTTAAAGCATGTTGATATTAATAAGAAAGGTGTTAGGTCCCTTGAGAAGTATTTAGCTAAATAGGTCCCCAAGGAATGCTGGGATCTATCCCAGGATACTGAGGGAAGCAAGGGAGAAGATTGTTGGAGCCTTGTTAGAGAAGTTTGTATCCTCTAGCCACTGGTGAGGTCCCAGAAGACTAGAGAATAGCCAGTGTTGTTCCTTTGTTTAAGAAGGGCATCAGGCATAATCCACAAAATGATAGACTGGTGAGTCAGTGGTAGGGAAATTATTGGAAAAGACTCATAGGGACAGGATTTATTTGCATTTGGAAAAGAATGGACTCATTAGTGACAGTCAGCATGACTTTGTACAGGGCAGGTCTTGTCTCACATTTTAGTTTGAAGTTTTTGAGGAAGTACCAAAGATGGTTGAAGATAGGGCAGTGGATGTAGTTTACATGGACTTTACTAAAGCTTTTGACAAAGTCCCTCATGGTAGACTGGTCCAGAGAATTAAATCATGTGGGATCCACAGTGAGTTGATAAGTTGGCTTGGTCATAGACAGTACGTAGTTGTGGAAGGGTGTTTTTCTGATTGGATGTCTGTAACCAATGGTGTTCTGCAAGGATCAGTGCTGGAACCTTTGTTGTTTGTAATATATATAAATGACTTGGATGAAAATGTGGGTATCTGATTAGTAAGTTTTGACACAAAACTTGGTGGAGTTGTGGGTAGTGAGGAAGATTGTCATCGTATACAGCAGCATATCAGGTGAAAGGTTGGGCAGAGAAATGGCAGATGGCGTTTAATTTGGTCAAGTAAGAGGTCATGTATTTTGGGAGATCAAATGCAAGAGGAAAGTACACAGTAAATGGCAGGACACTTATGAGCGTGAATATATAGAAGGAATCTTGAGGTGCAAGGCTGTCGCTCCCTGAACGTGGCAACACCAGCGGATAAGGTGGTAAAGGTGGCGTAAGGCATGCTTGTCTTCAACAGTGGGGGCATTGGATTTGTAAACCTCCAACAGCATTTAAAGCACACTCTACCTAGTCATAAATAAAGATATAAAATCCCGAAAATACTCCTCTGGTTTGCTGGCCTCAGTTGAGAGAAATTAGTTAATATCACCAGTTAATGTCTTGTCACAACTGATATAATGGTTATTGACCTGAAACATTAATTCTGTTTTTCTCTGCATTGACACAGCCAGAGCTGCTGCATATTTCAAGCATTTTGTGTTCACTGTATCTTCTGCAACCACATTGAAACAGGGTGTTGGTGCTACTGCTATCATTGGTGTGTACCTGGAACATGACGTCCATTACCAGTCTGCCCGTAGGCATATGTGCGGTACAGCTGACTGCTTCATTTTGGTGCATCCTTTGTTCTGAATCCTTACCACCCAACTGCTTTTGCTGCTTAGCACCACCTTGCTGATCTCCTCATTATTTGCGTCGCCATGTGACCTTGCTCACCAAACCCTCATCGCTTCCCACCATATACCCATCACTGTTAGCACATCAACCTCCTTGGGTCCCTTAGCACATACTTTGTTTGTTGCTCCAGTTGCTGCTAAACACAAGACCTGAGCACCTCAATAAACAAAACATGTACCTTAATTTATATAGGAGGTTTAAACAGGTTGCATTTTCCGCATTGCATTTGGTTCAACTTCAGTTGTCTTTGACAGTGGTGCTGTGGACTCTGCATGCATGAGTAGTAAGTGTACCCCCAGCAGTTATGGTTGTACCAAGTTCCATTTTTGTTTTAAACCTATTTTCCTAATCAACCTGTTCAGAGATGTTGTTACACACCTTTTGGAGCAGGTGTGGCTTGAACCCAGATCTCTTGGTTCAGGGGTAGAGACACTACCACTGCACCACAAGAGTCCCCACCAAGTTCAATCTTTTTATGTTTTTATTTCAGATTCCCAGCACCTGCAGCATTTATACTTTTATATAAACGAATCACACCGATAAGGTGACCTAAAGTATAAGAGCACACGGGGGATTATGCTAGTTCTGGTTAAAATAACAGTAGATTGCAACTAGAGCACCATGTACAGTGCTGGCTGCTGGGTTAAAGGAGCGATATGACATAGAATATCAAAGATATATCCAAAGATGTTACTTGGATTGGAGAATTTTAGCTAAGAGGAAAGATTGGATTAGTTGGTGTTCTCTCCTTTTGAAATAGAGGAGGATGAAAGAGGATTTAACTGAAATGCATAAACTGTTGAAACTGAGCTAACTTGTAAACAGTTTTAACTAGAATAATGTTTGCTAGGAGGAGCTTGTATGCAGTGCTTGGCGCATTATTATTTGGGGAGTAGATCACAAAAAATATTGGCACAATAATGACTGTGCAAGTTAGAGTATTGCTTGAATTGCAACAGCCTCTACTTCCTCTACTAATTTCTCACTTCCTCAATTAATACTTATCTGACGTTGTAACAAATGAGCGATCAGTTTCTGGACTTTGACCTTTGCTGTGCACTTGTCACTAAAAAACGTTTCAACAGTCAGTGATAAATATTCTGGGGAAGCAAAGGGAGAGTTATGTGAAATGAAATGTTTTCCCTTCCATGCCTCTTCCGTTTCTGACCTTTGCTCTAAAATGTCTTCTGATAGCTTACTGTACTTGGGTGTCCAAGTTTTTTTTTACTTAGTTCAGGCCTTGGAGTAATTTTGTGGCTAAGAAGTTGTTGATAGCCGAGCTTGCCCATAATTACTAAGCCTCTTTGTTTGAAGAGCTGATTTAAAGGTTTCATTGTGCAGCAAATAAGATGTAAGCTTGTTCTGAATCACCAGGAAACCTGAGCGAAACCAGGTCTGCTTTAATCTTACTTAGCCATCTCCAGCACTCTTCATTGTTCGCTCAGTAAATTTGGAGTCTCTGCAAGAACTGTCATTAGCAACTTTACTGATTTAATAGGTATTTCAAAAAAACTGCGGCTGCTGGAAATCAAACAAAAACCAGAATTGCTGGAGAAACTCAGCAGGTTATGCAGCATCTGTGGAAACAAAAAGAGTTAATGTCTCTGATTCAGTGACCCTCTTCAGAACTGACGATAGCTAGGGCCTCCCGGTGTGGCGTGATGACCTCCCAACCTGGCGCAGCGGCCTCCTCCTGTAGGAGCTTCCAGGGATGGCGTGGTAACCTACTGGCCTCCTCTGGCGAGGGCCGCCCAGCGTGGTGTGTCACCGGCACTGTGTCAAGCCAGGACCAGCCCCAGACTGGTAGCTATGTGCCAGTGTGGTCTGCTGTACTGAACCTTTTTTGGTAATGCTGGACATTTTATTTCTGTATGGTCTAAAATCTTGTAACAAAAGAAGTTGTGCCTAGGTACTTGTGTGTCTAAGTCAGCGCTGTAATTGGCGATGTATAAACTTTTCACAATACTCATTTGAGTATGTGTGACAAAGGCGATTCTATTCTTGGAAAAGGTTGGTACTTATGCTGAAGATGGTGTGGGGGCAGGGCAAGGAGTAAACGATAGGTGGGGATGGAGCCCAAAGAGAAGTTAACAAAACAGTGAACAAAGGAGTGGGTAAAGGTCAGGCTGGGAGAATGAGTAGCTGCTAATGTATGATGTTAACATAGGAGGTATTGTTAGTATGTTTGCAGATGATGCTAAAATTGGAGGTGGAGTGGACAGCAAAGAACGTTACCTCAGTACAGTGGAACCTGGATGAGATGGACCAATGGGTCGAGAAGTGGCAGATGGAGTTTACTTTAGGTAAAGGTGGGGTGCTGCATTTTGGAAAGGCAAATCAGGGCAGGACAAATACACTTGATGGTAAGGACCTAGGGAGTGTTCTTGAACAAAGAGACCTTGGAGTGCAGGTTCATAGTTCCTTGAAAGTGGAGTCGCAGGAAGACAGGATAGTGAAGAAGGCGTTTGGTATGCTTGTCTCTATTGGTCTGTGCACTGTCTATAGGAGTTGGGAGGTCATGTTGCAGCTGTACAGGCCATTGGTTAAACCGCTTTTGGAGTATGAAGGATGTTATGAAACTTGAAAGGGTTCAGAAATGATTTGAGGACGTTGCCAGGATTGGAGTGTTTGAGTTAAAGGGAGAGGCTGAATAGGCTGAAGCTATTATTCCTGAAGCATCAGAGGCTGAGGGGTGACCTTAGAGGTTTATAAAATCATGAGGGGCTTGGATTGGGTAAATAGGCAAGGTCTTTTCCCCAGGGTGGGGGAGTTCAAAGCTAGAGGGTATAGGTTTAAGGTGAGAGAGGAAAGATTTAAAAGGGACCTAAGGGGCAACTTTTTCACATAGAGGCTGGTGTGTGTATGGAATGAGCTACCAGAAGAAGTGGTGGAGGCTGGTACAAGTCCAACATTTAAAAGGCATCTGGAAAGGTATATGAATAGGAATGGTTTAGAGGGATATGGGACAAATGCTAGCATATGGGACTAGACTAATTTAGGATATCTGGTCGGCATGGACGAGTTGGACTGAGGAGTTTGTTTCGGTGCTGTATATTTTTGACTCTATCCAACCCTGACTTTGTAATTAAGCCTGCCGGCAAGGGTGTGTTGTTGTCTGACATGCTGATCTCTCTGCCAGCTCTCTGATACCACCTCCTATCTCCCCCAGGCCATGACTTGCTGCCAGAACTGCTGAGTTTTTACAGCAATCTCTGATAGTTATTTCACTTTGGCTTAAACATGCAAACCTAATTCTAATTTTGATAAAAGTTTTGGTTTCTACTATTTTATCCTAACTGTCTTGTACGCTATTGTAAATCTAAGAGCTAGATAGTCAGAAGAAAAGTTGAAGCAAAATGAGGAAAACTTATACGCAGTTAGTGGTTAGAATCTGGAATGCACTGCCTGTGCGTGTGGTGGAAGACAATTCAATCATTGCTTCTGAAAGACAATTAGAGGGCTCTTGTGGCATGTGTCCCCACCTCTGAAGGAGGAGGCCTGAGTTAAAGTCCCACCTGCTCCAGAAGCTTGTAATAACAGCTCTGAACAGGTTGGTTAGAATATATCTATCTAAAACACAATTAGATAATTAACTGAACTGAAGAGAAACAAAGTTGCAAGGCTCTTCGGAAATGGTGAATGAGTGGGATTAGCCAAGTAGCTCTTGCACAGCATAGCCTCAACAAGCCAAATAGCCTCTTTGTATGCTATTTCCATTCTATGATTCTGGGAATTTGTATCCTACCATTCTTGTTATACAAGCTAATAATGACAAAACCCTTTCAACTTATGAATTCTACCAGAGAAGCAAATGCATAGGACAGTAGCACTTCCACTTTAGGGCGACATGGTGGCACAGTGGTTAGCACTGCTGCCTCACAGCGCCAGGGACCTGGGTTCGATTCCAGCCTCGGGCGACTGTGTGGAGTTTGCACATTCTCCCCGTGTCTGCGTGGGTTTCCTCCGGGTGCTCCGGTTTCCTCCCACAGTCCAAAGATGTGCAGGTTAGGCGGATTGGCCATGCTAAATTGCCCGTAGTGTTCAGGGAGGTAGAGGGTGTATATTAGGTGGGTCATAGGGGAATGGATCTGGGTGGGATGCTCTGAGGTTCGGTGTGGACTTGTTGGGCCGAAGGGCCTTTTTCCACACTGTAGGGATTCTGATTCTAATTCTAATTCTAATTCAAACTCCCCTCTGAGTCTCTGATTCGGACATATTCCACCATACTTTCATTGCTATCTTGGATATCTGATATTTTTTCATTCTATCGTACGTATATCAATATTCTTATCTCAGCACCATCAGTAAAAGGCCTGGAAAGATTCATGCAGTGGATCTTTGCTGCCATTACCTCAGTGTAATGAGGAATGGATAATTATAGCTTTGCTAGAGTTTAACACATTCCAATTTCAAATGGTAGGATGGGGAAAAGAATCTGAAAGCTTGGTGAATAACTGAGTTTTAGTGAAGATTCCATCATCGGTTTTGCTGGAAAAGGTGTTGTTTACAATTGGGAGGAAGCAGTCTTGGTGATGGAGAAGGTTTAGTACTGACAGCTGAACTTAGTCCTTTGTCACTGAGGGGCAACAGATAAATGAGAATGAGGAGAGGACCAGAACTCCAGACATAAGGGTGCAGGGGTGGAAAACTAAGAAATTGCTGTGCTGGGTAAACTTCAGCTACAATTTGATAGGAGTTGAGATCAAGCAAGACCAATTTTTTTTTTTTGTAGAACAGAACTTGAGTATTGTTGATAAAGGTACATTTTGTTTTGAAGCTCTTTGTCTCAACTATCCTTTGGCAGTGAACTTTCAATCATGGTTTAACTGGTACATTTTCTATGACAATGCCTCCACCAATCAAAATCCACTAGCCAATTAATCAGACTTTGTTCTTACAGTATAAATGTTGTTTTCCCCTTACATTGATATTTCTTGCAATTGGTCCTGGCCTGTGCAAGACAAAATTACAAATGTCTTCCTTCAGTAATACTCAACAGTAATGTGTTGCTTCAAAGTATAGTATCTGTTATGCAGCAGTTATCCTACACCTGGGAAGATCAGCAAACACACATGTTGGCTAATTTAATCTGTATTTTTGTTGAAGGAGAGGAAGATGATAAAGATACTAGGAGAATCCCTGCTTATTCTTGTAAAATGCCTATGGATCTTTTAAAACAGAAGCCAGCCAGCCGCCTCTACATCAGGGAAACCAAGCAGAGGCTTGGGGACCGCGTTGCAGAACACCTATGCTCGGTTTGCACTAAACAACTGCACCTCCCAGTCGCGAACCATTTTAATTCCCCCTCCCACTTCTTGGACGACATGTCCATCCTGGGCCTCCTGCAGTGCCACAATGATGCCACCCGAAGGTTGCAGGAACAGCACCTCATATTTTGCTTGGGAACCCCGCAGCCCAGTGGTATCAGTGTGGACTTCACAAGCTTCAAAATCTCCCCTCCCCCTACCGCATCCCAAAACCAGCCCAGCTTGTCCCTGCCTCCCTAACCTGTCCTTCCTCCCACGTATCCCCTCCTCCCACCTCAAGCCCCACCTCCATCTCCTACCTACTAGCTTCATCTCACCCCCTGACCTATCCGTCCTCCCTGGACTGACCTATCCCCTCTCTAACTCCCCACCTACAATCACCTTTACTGGTTCCATCCCCGCCTCTTTGACCTGTCTGTCTCCTCTCCACCTATCTTCTCCTCTATCCATCTTCTATCCGCCTCCCCCTCTCTCCCTATTTATTTCAGAACCCCCTCCCCCTCCCCCATTTCTGAAGAAGGGTCTAGGCCCGAAACAACAGCCTTCCTGCTCCTCTGATGCTGCTTGGCCTGCTGTGTTCATCCAGCTCTGCACCTTGTTATCTCAGATTCTCCAGCATCTGCAGTTCCTACTATCACTGAAAGATGCCCACAGGTTTAGACTTTCCCCGTGACTTTTTTTGTTGTTGTGTTTCTAGCTGGATTGCAATTTAGATAAGTAGATATAGTCTACATCCTTATTCTCAGATGCGTTTGGATTGGCACAGCCTATATAACAGCTGAATTGTGATAACACTTCCTGGGGTAATTCTCAGCATGTTGTCTATTGCCTCAGAAGCTGAAAAAATAGCATGCTGCTAGGTGATTCTATACAGATTGAGGACTTGTAAGAATAAAAGCATGAGATAAAGAAAGGGATGCATCCACAAACTACACAATTTTCATAGAGGTATAATACATAAATACTTGCATACAGCAATGATAATGTGTGATGGTAATAGAGTGATAAATGTTAACCAAGACATTAGGAGAACTTTCCTGCTCTTTGAAACAGGGCTGTGGGGTCTTTTGCATCCACCTGATTTAAATGGGCTTGGATTAAAGTCTCATCTGTAAAACATCAAACAGTGTAGCATTCCTTTAGTATTATGACAGTGTCATCTTAAATTGTGTCCTGACTCTAGAAGGAGTTTTGAATCCAGGACCTTCTGACTCGGATGAGAGTGCTACCAAGATCATGCCTCTTCCTGGCAATTTGATTCACTTCTGAAAGGTTTGAGGCTGAACCGGACTGGTCACAAACATGGTCTGCAGTTCAATCCTGAGCTGAGCTTTCAGTCTCTGTGCCTGCCTCGGCTCTTCTGAAATCTTTATTGATGCCTTTGTTAGCTCTAGACCCTACTATTGCACTCCCTCTGTAAATGTGAGCTCTTCCCAACATGCATGAGTTAGAATTCTGTCTTGTTTAAAATCATCCCTTCAAAATAACAGTACGGTTATGTACTAATACAGGCTTTGATTTTTACAGA
Organism: Rhincodon typus; assembly: GCF_021869965.1. Taxonomy (NCBI): domain Eukaryota; kingdom Metazoa; phylum Chordata; class Chondrichthyes; order Orectolobiformes; family Rhincodontidae; genus Rhincodon; species Rhincodon typus. The sequence goes on along the minus strand of NW_025968408.1, from coordinate 10,742 downwards.
TACATCACACTTAACCAATCACATTTCAGTAGAAGTTACAAGATACCACAGTGTTCCTGCCCAAATCAGAATCTCTTTCACTTTTCATACTATTTTGACCTTTTGATCCCTACATTCCTTGCAGACCACTAATAGCTCATGGTACGTCAGAAGCACATAAAGTATAATGGAGTGTCATTGCTACTTGGCAAAATCCTTGGTCCTAAGTGTATACTGCCTTGGTTATACTAACCTCTGAAACCGTTTACGTTATTTTAATACAATAAATACTGGTGACCAGGGTTGTACATTCCAGACAGTCACAGGGTGATCTTGCACATACTGCAATCTTCCTTATCTGTGAAAATCTTTTAGTACAATATTAATTACACAATGTGTATCATACTCAGCAGAGATTTGTTCTTCCTGATTGTGTGCCGATCTGACAGTCCAAACCATTGAAGTAATCTGAATTTGTTCCCTTAAACTACGTCCTATTTACCCATTACCATCCCCTATGGTCGCTGGTCACCATTGGCTCCAGACCCAGCAAACCCCTCTATGACCTGTTTCAGTAACAACTTTGAGCCCTACAACCTTCTTGAGCCCCCTGTGCTGCTTCAACTCTGGCCTCATTCATTCTCCATTTCCATATGACTCAGCTCCCATACCAGCTTCACCCCTCACCTAAGGCATGGTGACCCTCGGGTTAAACCACTACCAGTCATCTCAATCAGAGAGTAGTCCTCTGAACCATGGCAATTTTACCTTTTTACTTTTCTGTTCTCCTTTAAGATACTACTTTAAATCTATCTTTTTGACCATGCTTTTGGTCAATACATTGGCACATTTTTATGTCTTAAAATTATTCATTGAATGTGAGCAATTGAATTTTTTTTTACATTTTCTAATATTTGGATGGCACTCTCAATGCTCCAAATATGGCCCATTTAATTGCCCACATCCAATGGACATTAGGATTAGACAAAGAAACATGAAGTCTAATATAGCCAGAGCAAGTGAGATAACAGATTTCTTCCTCAAGCGTGCACTGTGACTTTTTTACACCAAGTTGACAGATATACTGAAAGCAGATTTTAACTTGTCCCTGTTATGATTTTCTATGAAAACGCTTAATTTATTTATTGTAGGTCAGTTTTTATGCTATGATATTGGTATGAAACTAGTCCAGTAGCCTTGGGGATAAGAATTACCACGAAGGTTTGATGCTTATGTGCTTGAGTATTTAATTACAGTTGGTAATTCTAACGTGTAATTACTGCAAAGAGTTGTTAAGTTTTAAAATGTTCGCGGTATTATAACTTGGTTTGTGGTAGTATTTGGGTACTAAATTTTTGCCTTTAATTAATACAGTGGTTCTGGGTTTGTTTTGCACCAAGATTATTAATATCCCAGAATACTGCCGAATATTTATATAATGTCACCCCCACTCCCCCTGCCTTTGCTATATCTCCTCTTCAGTAAACATTGTCATTGATTTAGGTTTGTGCGTTTTGGGAGGTTGCCTTTCCCTGATTCTGATTAGCAGTGTCATTATAGCCTTGTACTTGTTTGATCTGAATCACTCCAGAATGGTGAATTTAGCATAGATATGTTTTTCACTGCTGTATCAACTGATATTTTCTTGCTGGTGACTTTATAATCCATCGCTGTAAATAACAAAGGACAACCACTGCTATTCTCAGCTTGGTTTATTCCTTGGATCGTAGTGCCCTATGTTCTGAACATGTTCAGGGATGGGCAAAAAAAAATCTAGTTTAGCCAGAGCAGGTGAAATATCAGATTCCTTCCCAGATTAACCAGTTAGTAAGAAATTCATTTCTCACAGTTGTCAGGGAATGGCTGGAAAAGCTACTCTCAACAATTGACCACCTGACTCTCCAAAGACTGCCTACCATCTATGAGACATAGGTCAGGAGCAGTGTAATGGCATATTCACCACTTGCCTTGGCTCCCACAACATGTGAGCTCAAAACTATCCATGACAAAGAGGCATTGGTACCCATCCATTGCCATAAATGTTTGCTCCCTCTGCGCACACAGTGGCAGCAGTGCCCACGAGAAGCAAGATGTACTGCAGCAACTCAAGGCTTCCTCAATAACATCTTCCAAACCCCAGTCTCTATCACCCAGATAGAAATGGTAGTAATCGCTTGAAAACACCACTTGCAAGTTCCCTTCAAGTGAAATGCCATCTTCATTTGGAATTAGTGCTATTCCTTCACAGTTTGCTGAGTCAAACACCTGGAGTACTCTAACAACACTGTGGGTTTACTTGTGCCACATAGACTTCAACAAGCTCTTCATCACTATCTCCTGATGGCAGTTAGGGGTGGGCAATAGGCAATAAACCTTGTGAGCAACATACAGATTCCATTAGCAAATAAATAATGTTTCAGCAGTTGTGTTAGTGGGTAAATGCACATCACACATTGATCGAATAAAATCAAACACAGCTGGTGCAGTGAGAAAGGTGACCATAAGGCTATTGGATTGTCAGGAGAACTCCAATAGGTCACTGTTTTGTTTTTAGGGAAGGAAACCTGCTAGTCTACCCTAATTGCGAATCGCTAATGTGATTGACTCAGCCATTCTCAGAAGTGGCCTTACAAGCTACTCAGTTGGTTCAAACTCTGGGTAACCTGGGTCCAGAAATTTAGGCTGTTAGCATGGCTGACCTACATGCTGAAAATACCTCTCTGAAATACTGTCACTGCTCCATGATGATGGAGGCCAAAAAAATGAGAATGATAGAATTGGCAATTACAGAACAGTCTGTTTAATGCTGGAGTGAGAGAAGCATTTAAAAATAATCTGGTAAAAATCTTAGCAATCACTTGATTCAGGTATAAAGGAGAGTCAGCTCAGGTTTGTTAGGAGTAAGTGGTCTTTGAATGAGCCTACTAAACAAAGTGGATGAAGTCAGTTTGGTGATGTTTATATCTGTTTTAAAAAGGCATTTGATAGCTATTTTAAATCAACCTGTAACACAGTTCATCTGACACATCTCCAGAGCATGTAGGGAGATAGTTGGAACTGCAGGTGCTGGAGAATCCGAGACAACAAGGTGCAGGGCTGGATGAACACAGCAGGCCAAGCAGCATCATAGGAGCAGAGAGGCTGACGTTTCGGGCCTAGACCCTTCTTCAGAAAAGGGGGAGGGGAAGGGCGTTCTGAAATAAATAGGGAGAGAGTGGGAGGCGGATAGAAGAGGGATAGAGGAGAGGATAGGTGGAGAGGAAACAAACAGGTCGAAGAGACGGGGATGG
>NW_025968408.1:0-7073 GCF_021869965.1 Rhincodon typus | reverse complement strand
AAAGGTGAGTGTAGGTAGGGAGTTAGGAAGGGGATAGGTCAGTCCAGGGAGGACGGACAGGTCAAGGGGGCGGGATGAGGTTGGTCGGTAGGAGATGGAGGTGCGGCTTGAGGTGGGAGGAGGGGATAGGTGGGAGGAAGAACAGGTTAGGGAGGCAGGGACGAGCTGGTCTGGTTTTGGGATGCGGTAGGGGGAGGGGAGATTTTGAAACTTGTGAAATCCACATTGATACCATTGGGCTGCAGGGTTCCCAAGCGGAATATGAGTTGCTGTTCCTGCAACCTTCGGGTGGCATCGTTGTGGCACTGCAGGAGGCCCAGGATGGACATGTCGTCTGAGGAATGGGAGGGGGAGTTGAAATGGTTCGCGACTGGGAGGTGCAGTTGTTTATTGCGAACCGGGCGTAGGTGTTCTGCAAAGCCCAATGGTATCAATGTGGATTTCACAAGTTTCAAAATCTCCCCTCCCCCTACCGCATCCCAAAACCAGTCCAGCTCGTCCCTGCCTCCCTAACCTGTTCTTCCTCCCACCTATCCCCTCCTCCCACCTCAAGCCGCACCTCCATCTCCTACCGACCAACCTCATCCCGCCCCCTTGACCTGTCCGTCCTCCCTGGACTGACCTATCCCCTTCCTAACTTCCTACCTACACTCACCTTTACTGGCTCCATCCCCGCCTCTTCGACCTGTTTGTTTCCTCTCCACCTATCCTCTCCTCTATCCCTCTTCTATCTGCCTCCCACTCTCTCCCTATTTATTTCAGAACGCCCTTCCCCTCCCCCTTTTCTGATGAAGGGTCTAGGCCCGAAACGTCAGCCTCTCTGCTCCTATGATGCTGCTTGGCCTGCTGTGTTCATCCAGCCCTGCACCTTGTTGTCTCCAGAGCATGTAGGACCTGGACCTTCTGGTTTAGAGATAATGACACTGCCACTGTACCATTAGAGCTGTTTTAATAAGCATCTCTGTCAACCTGCTCTCACTTGTGATGAGACACCTCTAGAGCAAGTTGGACTTGAATTGGATCTTCTGGACCAAAGGTAGGGCTGCCATTACTGCTCCATGAGTCCATGAAAATAGTTGATAAACTGCCCCATATTAGACGTGTTAACAAAATTGAAGCCCTTAAGATAAAGGGAGAAGTACCAGAATCAAAAGGTAGAAAATGTCTGTCTCTTAATAGGCAGTCAGTCTTTTAGACTGAAGAGAGTCTCTACGTAGAGCATCCCAGTATTGATTGTTGATATCCCAGTGCTGCTTTCTTCTGGGGAATGGGGCAGAGTGTACAATTCTGAAATTTGTTGGTGACATGAAACTAGTAAACAGTGAGAATCGTTGTAATAGATTTCAAAGGGACATAGACGTGTCCACAAAATGAGCAGACATGGCAAATTAAATTTAATGTACAAAACTGTAAGGTGATGCAGTTTGCCAGGAAGATTAAGGAGACACTGTACAAACTAAAATGGCACATTTTCAAAGGGGGTGCAAGAGCAGAGGCGTTGGGGGTGTTTGTATACAAACTCTTGAAGGTGGCAGGACAAGTTAAAAAAGCAGTTAATAAAATATGAGGTGTTGTGCTTTATAAACAGACACACTGTAAAAGTCAGGAAATTGTGCAAAATATCAGCTGGTGTGATGTATCTAGATTTGAGCACTGTACTTTAGGAAGGATGTTGAGGCTTTAGAGAGATTACTTAAGAGATTAACTAGGGGAGTTCCAAGTATAGCGACTACAGTTATGTGTACAGATTGAAGAAGTGGGCGGTGCAGTGGCTCACTGGTTAGCACTGCTGCCTCACAGCACTAGGGACCTGGGATCAATTCCAGCCTGGGGAAACAGTCTATGTGGAGTTTGTGCATTCTTCCCATGTCTGTGCTTTTCCTCCCACCGTCCAAAGATGTGCAGGTTAGATGGATTGGCCATGGGAAATGCAGGGTTACAGGGATAAGGTAAGGGTCTGGGTGGGATGCTGTTCAGGGGTTGGTGTTGACTTGATGGGCCAAATGGCCTGTTTTCATATTGCAAGGATTCTGAATCTAAGCGGATTACTCCTCTTAACACCGAGCAGGCTGAGGGGAGATTTGAATGAGGTACTTCAATATCATGAAGAATATCAGCAGTATACTCAATGAATTCAATTTTTGACTTGAAAGTTTTGGGAGAAAATATTGATGGGATGCAGAGAAAGAGCAGGGAAGTGGGACTGACTTTGAAATTACTGGCATGGAGCCAGAAGGCCTCCTATGTTGAGCCAAGATTCTAATATAGGATGAGACCAGCCTGGCTCAGTTTATAAAGGTCACTGGATTAGAAGTTCCTACTACCTTGGGATATGTGATATAATCTTGTACAATTTTTGAGCTCTTTCCAAATTTAAATTTAGGACATTTCCATTCTAACATCACAACCTCTGAGCTAAATGCAGCAGGATTATAAATGAAGGCTTTGAAAAAAGCTGGCACCAGAAGCAACACAGACTTGTTTTAGTCACTTTCAAAACCAAAACGCTTGTATTCAAAACAGATGGAAAATGTTTCGCTGCAACTTAGCATGGTATGTAGTTTGAGCTTCCCATATGGTGAATTCCTGCCTGCAGCTGATGCACTGTGGAAGGGATAAGAAGAGGATGGGGTATTGGATTGTGATGTGTTTCCACTCTGCAAGTCCTTCTAAAATCCCTGATCAAGAAAGTGAAGAAACTTGCTGGCCACCCTCTGTTGTGTAGCAACTTAAGTAGCTACTAGGATGTTGACTTGATGGGCCAAATGGCCTGTTTTCATATTGCAAGGATTCTGAATCTAAGTGGATTACTCCTCTTAACACCGAGCAGGCTGAGGGGAGATTTGAATGAGGTACTTCAATATCATGAAGAATATCAGCAGTATACTCAATGAATTCAATTTTCCTTGCATGTTCCTTAAACCTCAAAGAACAAAGTTTTTTTCACTCTCCACCTTGGGAAGGAGGGGAATTGGGTGATATATGGCAACTTCCTGTCATACCCTAATTTTTCCCACCTCATTAACCTTGGTGTAATTCTTTGCTGTTTTTATATTTTGTTCAATCTTCTCACTTGCCACCCAAGCTTTGCACAATTTTGTATTTTCTTCGAGTTTGTTATTACCTTTGACATTTTTTTAGTTACGGTCAGAAATCACAGAACACCAGGTTATAGTTAAAGGTTTACTTGAAAACACAAGCTTTCGGAGCCTTACGCCTCCTCCAATGACATTGGTAGTATTAGACGTGATTTATAAGTAAAAGGTCAAAGGGTCACACTGCTGATCAGGATGTATTAAACAAACCTGAGATGCTGTTAAATCTTTAATCAGTTGGAAGGTTTTAATTGATTAATATGTATATGTAAATCCTGGAATTCCTTTCAAATCACTGTCCTGAGAGAACTAAAGGTTTTATCATTGCAAAGGAAAGATGACATTTTAGGTCAGACAATGCATGTTAGGTATGAGGCTTTGTTTAGAATCTGTTTGTTTTGGTCAGACAGAGGATTTAGAAGTAAAAGATCAAAGGGTCCGCCTCAGTCCAACACCGGCACCTCCCCGTCATTTTTTAGTTAACCAGGAATGGTGGGTCCATCCCTTAGAATTGTTCTTAATTGTTTGTATCTATTCTGCTCTTTCTGGAATATTCCCTTAAATGTTTGCCAATGCATTTCTCCTGACCTCCATTACCAGTTCATCATCGCTATCTCTGCTTTCAAGCCTTCATTTACCTGTATTTTAGTTCAAAGTGGTAGTTTTGGACGCACACTTCTCTTAATTAAAACCGTATATAAAATTTAATCATATTATGATTGCTGCACCCCACTTTCACTATGAAGTCAGTAATCAATCCTATTTGGTTGATCAAAACGAGGCCTAGTATAAATATTTTCTACTCACTTGTTCGGCGATGTTATTACACATCCCGGTAGCAGATGTCCACAGCCTGCACCTCATGTCTGTTATAGCTTGTTCTCTGGTTGGTGCCATAACATGCTGGACTAAGAAATTAACCCAAAAACATTCAATTAATTCCTCATCTGGACTACTTTCTCCCGTCTGATTTTTCTAGTCTGTATGTAGGTTTAAATCCCCCATGATAATTGTTGTACCCTTTTGGCAAGTTCTCACTAGATCTTCCTTTGTACCCGGTGCTACCATTTGGTTAATATTAGGGAGCCTGTACGCAGCTCACTCATTCTTCCTATCGTTCTGTTTATCATCTTTAGCACCAATTCCTTCCCCTTTTGCCTTTCTTTTTAATTTCTCTTTAATTTCCCATAACCTCCCAAATTTGTCCCTGCCTCTACTTATTTAGTTTAAAACCTGTTCTACTCACCTAGTTATGCTGTTCGCGAGAACACCAATCCCAGTTTGACCATAAGACTTAGGAGCAGAAATTAGGCCATTCAGCCCATCTAGTCTTCTCCATCATTCAATCATGGCTGATAAGTTTCTCAACCACATTCTCTCACTTTCTCCCAGTAACCCTTGATCCCTTGATAATCAAGAACCTATCTGTCTCTGTCTTAAATGTACTCAATAACCTGGCCCCCACAGCCTTCTAAGGCAGTGAATTCCATAGATTCACCACTCTCTGGCTGAAGAAGTTTCTCCTTATCTCTGTTCTAAAACCTCTTCCTTTTACTCTAAGGCTGTGCCCTTGGGTCCTAGTCTCTCCTATCAATGCAAGCATCTTCCCAACATCCACTCTGTCCAGGCCATTCAGTATTCTGTAAGTTTTAATTCGATCCCCCCCCTCATCCTTCTAAACTCCATCCAGCATAGACCCAGTGTCCTTAAACATTCCTCATATGTTAAGCTTTTCATTCCTGGGATCGTTCTCATGAACCTCTTCTGAACCCGCTCCAGGGCCGGTACATCCTTTCTGAGATACGGGACCCAAAACTGTGCACAATACTCTAAATGTGGCCTGACCAGAGCCTTATAGAGCCTCAGAAGTACATCCCTGCTTTTTATATTCAAGTCCTTTCAAAATAAATGCCAACATTGCATTTGCCTTCCTAACTACCAGCTCAACCTGCAAGTTTACCTTGAGAGAATCCTGGACTAGAACTCCCAAGTCTCTTTGCACTTCAGACTTCTGAAAATAGTCCATGCTTTTATCCTTCTTACCAAAGTGCATGACCTCACACTTTCTCACATTGTACTCCATCTGCCACTTCTTTGCCCACTCTCCTAACCTGTCCAAATCCTTCTGCAGCCTCCCCACATCCTCCGTGTTCTCTACCTATCTGTATCATCTGCAAACTTAGCCAGAATGCCCTCGGTTCCTAGTTTGGTTGAGGTGTAGACTCTCTGTAATGGCACATACCCGACTTGTCGTAGTATTGGTGCCATTGGCCTATGAACAAGAGTCCTCTTCTCCCAAACCAGTATGTTGGACAAATGCGGAAGCTGACAGTTCTGCACTCCTGCCCTTCTGGGTCCTCTCATCTGTCTCAATTGAAGTGACATCCTCCTGTCACTGAGTCTGGTCAGATCACCCTATTGTAAGAGGTGTCTGCATCCAGGTACAAAAAGGTCTTGGTAACTTGCCCCTCCTTGATATATCAGTGTCTGTAGTTCAGCCTTCGGCTCATAAACTCTGAGCTAAAGATGCTCAAGCTCCAAACTCTTAGAGTTGGTTATTGTTTGATGGAAGAGCTAGTTAAGGTTGATTTGTTACAAAACCTTTTCAAGGTATTTATCCAATGAACAATGGAAAACATTTATAAAGCTTAAGATGTTTGAACTGTCTTAAAGCCATTCAGCCCATTAATTTGCTGTGCCCCGGGACCCTTGATTCCCTTACTGATTAAAAATTTGTCTATCTCAGCATTGGATATATTTAACAGCACTCAATAGCCCTTCTGTGGTAAAGAATTCCACAGATTCACTACCTTCTGAGAGAAGGAATTGTGCCTCATCTCTGTTTTAAATGTATATCCTTGTAGTCTGAGACCATGCCACCTGGTCCTAGACTCTCCCACAAGGCAAAATAATAACCTTTCTGCATCTACCCTTCTAGACCCCTAAGAATCTTGTGTTTCAATAAGATCATGTCTCATTCTTCTAAATTTCAATGCAGATGGGCCCAGCCAACTCAACCTTTCCTAGTAAGACAGTCCCATCATATCTTGCAGCAGCCTAGGTGAACCTTCTCTGGACTGCCTCCTATGTCAGTATAGGTTTCTATAGCGAAGGAACCCAAAACTGTTCATAGTATTCCGGGCGTGGTCTGACTCATGCTTTTGGATAGTTTTGGCAAAACCTCCCTACTGTTATACTCTAATCTCTTTGTTATTAAGGCCAACATTCTGTTTACCTTCCCTATTACCCACTAAACTTGGATGCTAGCTTTTTGAGAGTAATGGAGGGCTCCCAAATCCCTCTGTGCTGCAGCTTTCTGCAATCTTTCTCCATTTAAATAATATTCAGCACCTCTATTCTTCCTGGGGGAAGAAATGCATGACCTAACATTTCCCCATACTCCATCTGCCAAGTTTTTGCCCACTGTCTTATAATTTGTCTACATTCCTCTGCAGACTCTTCATATCATCCTCACCACTTGCATGTCTGCCTTATTTTGTGTCATCCACAAACTTGGCATTAGTATATTCACTTTCCTCATCCAAGTCATAACTGTGTATTGTTTAAAAAATTGTGGGCCCAGGACTGCTTCATGTGGTCCACTGGTAGTTACAGGTTGGCATCCTGAAAATGCCCCTCTTGTCCCAATCTATCTTCTATTAGTTAATCAATCTGTTATCCATGCTGATTATACTACCTCCAACAACATAAGCCCTTACCTAAATAGCCTAATGTGTGGTACCTTGTCAAACACCTTCTGAAAATCTAAATATATTAAATTCACTGCTTCCCCTTTATCCTGCTTGTCACTTCTCAGAGAATTCCAGTAAATTTGTCAGACATGATTCAAAACAATTTAAATTATTCAACAAAAACATTCTATTGAAAAATAAAAACCTGGCAAGAAGGCCCATCTTTGGCTTTTTAAGACAGTTAAGGAAAGTATTAGATAAAAAGAAGAGACTTGTGATTTTTCAA
>NW_025968407.1:0-25000 GCF_021869965.1 Rhincodon typus | reverse complement strand
TTAAGCATTGAGTTTATAGAAATCTTGTGAAAGTCCTACGTCGTCTATTGCACTGATTGATATGATGATGCTTGGAATGAAAAGCTGTAATTATGTTGGGATAATGTGATCATTTCTACTGCAGCAAAGAATACTAGATAAAAGATTACATTTTGATTTTTTTTTTTGAAAAATGTCTCTAGCCTGGCTGGGGAATCAACAATGAGGTTGAAACAGTTTAAACATTGTGAGGCGATAGATTAGTAGAATTATATCTTGCGGAGAGTAGCCAGCATGAGACATTTAGCCACATGGGCTGGTTAAGGCAAGCTTTAAGAAGATATGTATTTAAAACAGGATAATACAAGCCTCAAAACTGGGAGAACTGGACATTTGGATTATGCTTTTCATGATGAGTAGAGTGGCCACCTCCTGTGAAATAATTGCTGTAATCCTTGAGATAAAACTGATAAATTACTTTTGAATTGACTATCTTATGACCAAATGTGGCAGTCAATCTGTACATAGTAAGATTCCAAAAACTGAAATTGGGGAGTACCTGCAACTGATTTGATCTGGGCACTAGTTAAAGGATAAAAATTGGACAAGGTCAAAAATCACACGATACCAGGTTATAGTCCAACAGGTTTGTTGAAAACACTGGCATCCTGAGCTCTGGTCCTTTTTCAGGTATAGTGTGGAAGAGGTGGTATACCTGAGGAAGGAGCTAGTGTTTTTAAATAAACCTGTTGGACTAAACCTGGTGGCATGTGATTTTTCACCTTATCCACCCCAGTCCAACACCGGCACCTCCACATCATAAAAATTGGACGGACTGAGAGGACTATTTTTTCTCCCTTTCTCCATAAACACGTGATCTTTTACCTGCTTCTGATCTAGGAGACTATCTGTTTAACATATGATCTGAAATATGGTGCCTGTAATCGTGCAGCACTCCCATATCACTGAATTAAAGTGCGTCATGGATTGTATGTTGTGGATAGCATTGTTGCTTTACAGTGCCAGGGACCTGAATTCGATTCCACCCCCGGGCAACTGTCTGTGTGTTTGCACATTCTCCCCGTGTCTGCGTGGATTTCCTCCGGGTGCTCTAGTTTCCTCCCACAGTTCAAAGATTTGCAGGTTAGGTGGATTGGCCGTGGGAAATGCAGGGTTACGGGGATAGGGTAAGGGTTGGATCTGGGAGGGATGCTTTTCGGAGGGTCAGTATGGACTTGATGAGCTGCATGGCCTTCCAAACTGTAGGGATTGTACGATTCTATGTTCCAGTGCTATAGAGCTGAGAGCGCTAACTGTTTTTAAACCGGCGCTCGGCAAATCTTGGAAAGGTTTTGAAAAACTTTACTGATTAAACAGCCAGAGTGACTTTTGGTGGGTAGAGGAGTTATTCAGGAAATAGTGAGATAGGGGATCAGTCATGAAGGTCTGAAATGAGGAGGAATTTCTTTGCTCAAATCTTGGTGAATGTTTGGAATTTTCTGTCCTGGTTGCAGGCTCAGCCTTGAGTATGTTCAAGATTGTGATCCATAGACTTCTCTAAATTAAAAACAAAATCAAGGAATATGGGGATAGTGCTGATGTCAGTAAAGAAAAGTTGAACATGGGAAATGTTAGTTTTAGCTAGACCAGGATTGGTAATACAGTCACACTGTTACAGCCTGATAGCAGCTCGCTGTAAGCAGCCGAATAGCAGTTCAGTTTTGAGTCTGAGTTTTAATTGTAATTATCCAACCTGCCTTGTTTTACTGTTAACATGGGTGGAATCCTTCATTTAATCTGGGCTTTAATCCCAATATTAAACAGAAAAATTACTAGAGGTTTACTTTGTTTTCATTCCTGGGATATGGACCTCTCTGGCAAGGCACGTATTGGCTACCTCTAATTGCTCTTGAACCAAGTGGCTTGCTCAGCCATTTGGAAGGACAGTTCAGAGTCAACCACACTGCTGTGTAGGTCTGGAATCACATTTGGCCAGACCAGGAAATGTCACTAGATTCCTTTCCTTAAAAGGGTATTAATAAACCAGATTAATTTAAATAACAATTCTTGTTAACTTCATAATCATTGTCATTGTGACTAATTTTTCCATTCCAGATTTGTGTTTTGTGTTCAAATTCAAACTGAACCTCTGGATTACTTAGCAGGAGCAAATGGCAGAATCAGTACTGGAAACAAAAAATGCTGGAGATCACAGCAGATCAGGCAGCATCCATAGAGAGAAAGCACCTAGACTCGAAACCTCTGGATTACTTGTCCAATGACATTATCATTACTCTACTGACTCCCCCGAAATAATACAGAGAAGTAGACAAAACAATGAGGTGAATATTTAAGATGCTGGTCAATGTGGAACAGCATTTAGTGATTCACATTGCCCATATGAATATCACTATTCTCAGGCTTGTTGCTAACAGAAATGTACGGCTTCTGCCTTACACCCATTTACATTCCATGACCAAATACTCAATTAAAGTTGACTGTATTTTGTGTGGCCTGACATTGTGTGTAGTGGAATCATCTTCCAAATAAATCTAAAAATCAGAAATGCATTTGAGATGCAAAATCAGTTTATTCCCAGCTTTTGCTTTCTACACTGCTTGTTTATAACGTTTGGTCGTCACGGTAAAGTGTTGGCATCACAGCTGCACATCGTAAGAAATTGGGTTGTTTCAGTCATCAGTGAGTTTGTCATTTCTGTCGCACTGTCTCTTCTAGAACTCCGCTGCTCACAATGAGAATTCTTCTAGAATCATCCGAGTTGGAACACGAAAGAGCCAGGTAAGTTATAAACTTGTTTCTGAAAGATTCTCCAGCCAATTGAAGATTAGCTGTGCTGAATTCTATCCACTGCTTTTTTTTTATTAAAAGTTTTTTGAGAGTTCTTTGATTTTGTTTTTTTTCTCCCCCCAAAGGTTAAGGTGTTATTTCAACGCTGGTTGTGTTTTTATGAACTCAAAACCTTTACCTTAAAGTCATTTTCTACATGCAGCTCAATAGCTTGAATTCATGGAATGACACTTTAATCAGCAGGAGCAGTATGTGAGGGTGCTGGGTTGCTCCTTTTATCCTTGTCACTTATCCAAATCAGCAGAACTCTGTCGGTTTGTAGCTGAGTCACTGTGGAAAGAATTATGGGAGGGGCTATTTACATGATAAAACCCAAGGGTGGGCCGGTGGGCCATACAGATAAGTGTCTTTGTTCCGAGAATTCTCCCATCACTGACTCTTCCGAAATGCCAAGTGATAAGTTTCAGCAGGAATCTCTACGCATGCACAGCAGCCAATTCACGTTTCTTAATCTGACATCAGACCCATACTACTTTCCCTGCCTGCTGTGTGCCAAGCATAATCTGCAGTGTGAGACCCAGAGTATCATGGCACCAGAGATCTATCACCCCACCTCTCACTGCAACTCCTGTTTCACAGAACACACTCACCTGGTTGCTGTGTAATGGAAACTACTACAAATATTAAACTCAGTGGTAAGGATAGTTGCTCAAGGATTGTATAAGGATGCAAATAACTGGTTTAGTTTAACATCATCACAGTGACAAGCTTCACATAATTTACAGCTTTTGTCCCTTTACTCATTGACGTCCCCCCACAAAACAAGAAAAAAAAATTGCTTCATATGTCCCCTATTCAATCTCCACTCAAAAGGGTATAATCCAGCATTATGCTTAATGGCGTGCTGTGTTAGACATGATCCTTACAGCAGTAAAAGCAACTCCTTTTTAACGCTAACTTTTATTCATTCTCGGGAGGTGGATGTCCCTGACACCCACAACCTGTCATTACTTCCCTGATGAGATGGTGGTACTTTTATGTTTATACTTCCTGAGAGCGGTTTATTGTCTTGGAGTGAGAACCTGCCCCATGTGCAGAAATGGACGTGACTCTTTAGTTTCTTCACTTGTGCAGACAGTGTGTGTGTGAAATCTGATCGGTCTGGGTTTTGCTTCTCCCAGCTTGCTCGGACTCAGACTGGCTTCGTCATGGACATGCTGAAAGAGTGTTATCCAAACACGCAACTTGAAATCGGTGAGTACAGGTTGCTTGGGGAATCAGGGAAAATATCCTGATATGGAGAAGTCAAAATCCTGTAGTTGGGTTGATGAATGGGGTTGGAAACCTAGCCTGAGGGAAGATTATACATTCCATTCACAGGATGAGGGCATCACTGGCTAGGCCAGCATTTATTGCCCATCCCTAACTGCCCAGAGGACATTTCAGAATCAACCACATTGCTGTGATTCTGGAGTCACATGCAGGCCAGACGGGGTAAGGATGCAGTTTGCTTCCATAAAGGACAATACCAGATTGGTTTTTCCAAATTCCAGATTTCTTACTGAATTGAAATTCCTCCATTTGCCATCATGGAATTCGAACACAGGACACCAGAACATTGCCAGGGTCTCTGGATTAATGGGTCTAGTGATAATACCTCTAGGCCATTGCCTCCTCTGAGACACTATAGCAGCAACAGATAAAAGGATGAAAAGATCTTACTGAAATTTTTGGGGGTATGGATAAATTAGATCCTAAAGCATTAATATAATATAGACATCAGCAGAAGGCAGTCGTTCAACCTCCAAGCCTGATCCTTCACTAATCAAAGCTTCTCTGTGCCTCATCTGTTCATTCTGCTCCATGTCATTGATGCCCTTACCCAGCATCAATCTCAGTCTCAGCTTTAAAAGCTCCAATGGAATCTGAGAATCTACAGCCTTTTTGGAGGGGCATTTCGTTTCTGCTATGTGCACATGTTATTCCAGGAAGGCTGAGCTCTAATTTTAATGTTGTCCCCCTCTTGTTCTGCCCTACTCCGCCAGTGGAAGTGATCTCTTCCTGCTTAACTTATCAAACTTTTCCATAATTTTAATTGCCTCAATCTGATCACCCCTGAGCTACCATTTATAGAAAATAGAAATCAAATTTATGTGATGTGTCCTTGTATGATAATCCCTTAAGCCTTGACATTACTGGTGAATAAATGAGATACCCTCTTCCCAGGCCAGAGCTTTAGAACTTAGACACACAAACTTGATCTTGGAGAAGTACAAAAAAGGCAGTATTTGATTGATTTGATGGCCAGCGTGGGCTGAAAGGCCTGCTTCTGGGTGACTGTGCCTCTAGTTTGCGTGGGATGATAAATGTACAGAATTAGTGAACCCAGAGGATGCTGAAAGAGGATGGCGTTACAAATTTTAAGAGGCTACAGGGTAAATGTTTGGCAATTAGAGGACACAGAGATAAAACCAGATGGAAGTATGTGACCTGTCCAATTGAGGGAATTGAACATCTCAGCTGAGAACAGGAATGGGTGGGAAGGTTGGTTTAATATATTTTGTGATGCTGTGTGGTGGCTGCCTGGGTGCTTCTTGCTTTGTCTTACCAACTTAGAAATTTTATAATTTTTCTGGAATTGGCCTGTGGATATTTTTGGCCTTGTGTTGAAGTTAGGCTGGCCAGGCAGGGGAGACTGACTGGTGCCCAAGCAGTAGGGAACGGCCCAAGCTGTGGTTGTGGAGGTGCTGACTGGGGTGGGGTGGAGTGTGACCTGACTGCCAAGGGAAGTGTAGGGGTAATGACCCAGTGTGGGGTATACCTGAACTGGGCACTGAAGCTGGAGCAGCGTTGGGTGGGGGAATCTGTTCATCAGCTGGGGGAGGGATCTGCAATCAGGAGATGACATTGTGTTGCCAAACAGATCGGGTGGATGTGAGCCTGATTGTGTTTTCCCTAAACTGACGCTGAATGCCACGGAACAATGCTGTTTTTTATCACTGCAGTTGCTATGACAACCACTGGGGACAAAATTCTGGATACGGCTCTCTCAAAGGTATCTCTTGTATTCTTTCATTTTGCCATTCTCTAAATTGCTGTAAAGTGGTGCCTGTCATGCATTTATCCTTGAATTAAGTCCTTTAAATGGGACGGTGTAGAGGAGGCCTTAGACTGTACCTAATCCTGTGCTGTCCCTGTCCTGGAAGTATTTGCTGGGGACAGTGTCAAGGTAGGTTTACTTTCAGTTTAAAAGAGTAAAGACATTTTTACTTTCAGGTTGAAAGAGTAGAGGATGCTTTACTCTGCATCTAACACCATGCAGCCCTTGTCCTGGGAGTGTTTCATTTCAACACTGTTGAGGGACATTTTACTTTCTGTTTAAGAATAGAAGGAGCATTATTCTATATCTGACCCCGTGCTGTCCCTGTCCTGGGAATGTTTGATGAGGGCAGAATCCAGGGAACTTTACTTACAGCTTACTTTTAGTTTAAAAGTGTAGAGAGAGCTTTACTCTGTATGGGAACGGTGACAAGGGAATTTTACTTCCTGTTTAAAAGAGTGAAGCCATATTTATTTTCAGGTTAAAAGGGTAAAGGGGGCCTTACTTTCAGCATAGAAGTGTGGAGAAAACTTTACTTTGTATCTGAGCCTGTGCTATACCTTTCCTGGGATTGTTTGATGGGGAGAATGTGGAGGGAAATTTATTTTTAGTTTAAAAGATTTTGGAGTAGTTTAAAAGAGTAGAAAAAGCTTTACTTTGTGTCTAACCCTATTCTGTACCTAGTATAAGGAGTTTGTTAGTGACAAACTATGCCTTCAGTGGAGCATTTTTCAATTTCCTAACTCAAACTGTTGATACTAAAATATTTTGCAATTAGCTCATTTCCATAAAGGTAACAGACAACTAACTGTGTGTCTGTTTTAAAGTAATCTGATTCCACTCTATCCCATTCCGCTTCTACTTACCGTAGTGACAGGTGGACCTTTTCACGGGCAGTATTTTGTGGTTCTCCATCTGTACATCGCTGCTATAAGGTGAGTGAGGAGCAGGATTAGGGGAGAGGTATGCACCAGGTTGACATTATTAACCCAGGTTTTAATTTCTCTCTATTAGATTGGAGAGAAGAGCCTGTTCACAAAGGAGCTGGAAACTGCATTGGAGAGAAATGAGTATGAATTCCCGAGTGTTCATCTGTCTATATTTGCTAAATGTGGTTGATTTGATCTTGGGATTAGTGCTTTGTAAAAATATTTCCTCTTTGCAGTTGTTTAATGATTGCCAGCGACTATAACAGGGTCAGCTGCCTCTCAGTGGGTAACACACTTGCCTTGCAGCCTGAAGGTTGAGGGTTGAGTCCCATTCCGCAGGCTTGAGCACAATCTGGGCTGACACACTGATGCTGCAGGAAGAATGCCATAGGTGCCAGCTTTTGGATGAGGTATTGAAGCAAGGGCTTGGCTGCCCCCTCAAACAGCCAGACAGCTTCACTGCTAGTTTTAAGGGCACTGGGGAGTCTCCACAGTGTTAATGTGGAATAAGAGGGGAAATAATCTCAGGTCATCTTGAACCTCTTTATCTCAAAGCACTCCATTAACTGTATCATCATTATCATAATGTAGGAAAGGCAGCAACCAAATTGTACACAGCAAGATCCCACAAACAGCGTGGTAATGACTGTGTAATATGTTTTGGTGATGTTGCTCCTTTTTGAAATAGTACCATGGAATCATTTTCACCCACTTGGTAGATGAGTCCTTGCCATCATGTCTCTCTTGAAAGTGGATACCATATCTGATTATAGAATTTTAAAACCAAAGACCACCATCCCTTATGTGCTGCACTGAAATGCTAGCCTGAGTTATGTTACTCAAATTTGGAGAGTGGACGCAAGCTATTTCCTGGTTTACTTTTAACATTTTTTTTAACCTGCCTAAAGGAGCCAATTCTTCATTGAACGTGCCTTTAGTTCTGTGGTCTTAACTGCTGCACTGTTTTACTGTTGGTACCTCACATTGCTATTCCTCTATTGCAGGGTTGACCTGGTAGTTCATTCTCTCAAAGATCTGCCAACTACTCTCCCTCCGGGGTTTACAATCGGGGCCATCTGCAAGTGAGTGTTTATACAGGCTAAGAGTATAAGTGAGGATTTTTTTTTATTTTCTTTGACAAAACAAGCTATCAGAATTCAGCTGAACTTTACATTGTATCTAACCTTGTACTGTACCTTTCCTGGGCATGTTTGGTGGGGATGGTGTAGAGGCAGCTTCTTCCTGAATCTAAATTTGAAGTCAGTTGTGAGGAGAGTTCCTTCTTCAGTTTGTAGAGCTGATGTAGAGATGCTAAAGAAGTGGTCATCTTTGCAGAGTTTAACATTTAATAATTGTCACACCCCCATAACAGTTGTCTTCGGACATATTGTTCCGTTTTCACTTCCCCCTTTCCAAATAAACAGTAAGTGCTGACTAGGGACATTCCCCAACCGGTGAAACTATAACTTTCATTGCAAATAAAGTGCAGACAGTGTGCAGAGGTGAGCTGTGATTTATATTCTGAATTGTCTTATTGCAGACGTGAAATTCCCTTTGATGCTGTTATTCTGCACCCGAGCCATGCAGATAAATCCCTGGACACACTGCCGGAGCGGAGGTGAGGTACTGAGCCAGTTGTGTGCTTTATTGTGTGGAATAACTAAGCTTTCAGCACAGGACGAAAAGCCAACTCTCATGTTGGATTTTGGATGAGATTTCTTACTAATCCAGGGAAGTTCTTTTAATGTGCAATGTTCTCATCGCTTCCCCTCTCTCCTCTGTTTGCAGTGTAGTGGGAACGAGTTCCCTACGACGAGCAGCGCAGCTAAGAAGGCGATTTCCTCACCTGGAATTCAAGGATATTGTATCCTTTATTGCTGTTCAAAGCTCCTTACACAGAACTTTATAAATATGCAGCAGGGAAAGCCATTAGTCCATAGTACCTGTGTCAGCTTTTTATATGCGTTACATTTAAATTAAGAACAGGAATCAGCCATTCAGCCCATCGAGATTACTGCCTCATTTAATAAGACTGCGGCTGCTCTATCCACAGGCCTTTAGAATGTTTTCAAAAATGGTTTTGTTGGCGTGTCTTCTAAAATACAGTACAGAAACGGGCCATTTTGCCCAGGTAGTTTATGCTGATATTTCTATTCCACCAAGTTTTTTTTTCCCATTGTTAACTCTGAGTTTTCTCAGATGCTGCCAGATCTGCTGAGCTTTTCCAGCAACTTCTGTTTTTGTTTCTGATTTACAGCATCCACAGTCCTTTTGGTTTTTTTTCCCTTTTTTCTATTGAATCCTTTAGTTTTGTTCTTTGTTTCAGCAAATCTTTCTCGATTATTCCTTTATTTTCCTTTCTAATCTATTGTATTGATCCCTCTCCGTCAATCTCTTTTTAAAAAAAATTCCAACATGTTCAACTTTGTCTAATAGCCAACATTTCTACTTTTAAATGTTGTTTACACTTTTCCAGTGTTTCCTCATGTTCTTGTTAATAATATAGAGACTAGAGCTGTGCGCATACATACATTCTGACCACTGTGCTATGTCAGTCGTTAATATGGTAATTCATTATACGATAATCTATCTTCAAAATGTGTTAAAATGAATCAGATACTGCTTGTGCGTACATTATTCGGAGCCAATAGATACAGACTGAGAACTCTGAGCACACTTTAAGAATAGGAACAGCATAAGTACAGTAACCATCTCCAAGATGTAAAATCCTCTTAATCTGCACTTACTGCTAGGATAGCGCCAAGAGAACCAATGATTTTGTTTGCATAAAAACAATGCCTTCATCTTTAAATTGAAAATGGAGGTCATGTTGCTGTTGTTTGGGCTGGGTTCCACGGGGCATGCTGTTCATCCACAGCCAAGGTGTGTTTGTTCCTGAAGGAAGTTCTCCACCTTATTATTGGAGTCAGTGTGAAACTGTGGTTTGCACTGATGTTGGAGCCTGTATCTGCCTGGTGTCAGGAGGACAGCACTGGGCATGTCATGTGTGGTTTGTTACTGGTGCCTGGGTCTTTCTTTAACAGTTTTGATCACAGCGAGGCAATTTGAATACTAGGTTAAAGAAACTTGATGAGAAAGCTGATTACAGTGCGATTGTACTGGCAGCAGCTGGTCTGCGAAGAATGGGATGGGAGAATCGGATCAGTCAGGTATGACTTTTAACAACCTGTTTTTTTCTTTATTCATTACCGGGATGAGGGCGTCGCTGGCCAGGCAGCATTTATTGCCCATCCCTAATTGCCTAGAGGGCAGTTAAGAGTCAATCACATTGCTGTGGGCCTGAAGTCACACGTAGGCCAGACCAGGTAAAGGTATTAGTGAACCAGGTGGGTTTTTCCAACAATTGACAATGGATTCATGGTCACCATTAGATTCTTAATTCCAGATATTTATTGAATTCAAATTCCACCATCTGCTGTGGCAGGATTCGAACCCAGGTCCCCTGGATATTACCTGGGTCTCTGGATTAACAGTGCCGTGATAATACCACTAGGCCATTGCCACACCCCATCCCCCCCCCACCTTAATGTCTTGTGCGTTTCCAAATCCCCAAGGATGTTTCTAACAGTCAATTATGGGATGACAGCTTCACTGGTTGGGCCAGCGTATATTGCCTGCCCCTGACTCTTCTTTGAGAAGATGGTGATGCACACTACGGGGAGCCGATGGCCTAGTGATATTATTGCTAGACTATTCATCCAGTTAACATCCTGGGGACCCCACTATGGCAGATGGTGGAATTTGATAAAAATCTGGAATTAAGAGTCTAATGATGACCATTGTTAGAAAAACCCACGAAAAAGGTTCACTAATACCTTTTAGGGAAGGAAACTGCCATCCTTATCTGGTCTGGCCTACGTGTGACCCCAGACCCACAGCAATGTGGTTGACTCTTAAACTGCCCTCTGGGCATTTAGGGATGGGCAGTAAATGCTGCCTGGCCAGCGAAGCGCACACCCATAAATGAATTTTTAAAAAGCTGCCTTCTTGAGCCGCTGCAGTCCTTGGGGTGTAGAGGCACCCACAATCCTGTTAAGGAGGGATTTCCAGAACATGACCCAGAGACATTGAAGGAGCATCAGCAATATATCTCCAGGTCAGGATTGAGAGTGGTTTGGAGAGGAACTTGCATGGGCTGGTGTTCTCATGCTGCTCTTGTCCTCGTAGATGGTCATGTTTGTGGATTTGGAAGGTGCCGTCCTGGTGACACACCACTGCCATTGTGCATCATGGTCGAGGCAGTGGATGTTGAAGGTGGTGAATTTAGTTCCATTAAATCTAAGGGATCATGATGTTAATAAAAACCTTGTGATAAAATTGTGGATAATTTCCCTTCACTACTACTTCCTGCTCCCATGCCCCCAGAATTCTCTGTCACATCTTGGATGTTTCTCATTAGTAATGCCCCTGGGGCTAGAGTAATGCCAGACTGAAACGTGCCAAGAACGAGTGTAAGTTAGTATATAGTGTCCACACTTCATCACAGATGAGGTATAAGCACTGATGCATTGCAGACACCGCTGGGTTCTCAGGTGAAGTTCCTCACACGAGGTTGAGGCATGACCTAGGTTTTAGAGCACTGCAATCGATCAAACAACTGAAAGCTTCACTGGGCAGAATTATAGAGTTTTGTTCTGGACGGGTGAGTTGTGATGTGCCAAGTGGCCTTAATGAACAGCAAGTTCTGTCCAGACAGACTTACACCATTGCAAGAGCAGTTTTCATTCTAAGGTTGTCATTCTTTCTGTTTCTTGGTGAACAAGCAGAGATTTGTTTCTGATTTTTTTTTTCCTGATGTTAAACAATATTTGCAGTTGGAGAAGTGTCAATGAGGAGTTTCTGTTGTCAGTGCTTTACTCTCCAGTGGGCTACTGACTGATCTCCTTCTTAGACAGAAAGTGGGAAATAAGATACTTGTTGAGTTGCCAGATGCTCCTGTTTTCACTAAACAGCAATTAAATTGTTTTTCTTGCAGATTCTACAGCCTGAAGATTGTATGTATGCTGTGGGTCAGGTATGTGAGGATTATACAACTTCTGCACAGTTAGTACTAACGAGACATTGTGATTTTTACCCCACCTATGCTCACTTTATAACCATGGGGAAAACTTTCACCATCATTGTGGCTGGATTCAGAATGCTTAATACACCCAGTGGCTTCACCAGTGTTTGGAAGGAGAAAAACTGGTTTTTCGATCATTTGTATATATAGCTCATCCCTAATTTGGATGCTTCAGTGTTCGGAGTTACCTTCAACTCTCCCAACAATCGAACTGTCATAATGAAGAATCTGTACCAGGAAGCTTCACTTTTTTTCCCCCTGATGTTGACTAACCTGTTTGGTCAGAAATATAAAATTTGTAAATGTCATTGAAGCTGAGAGCTCTTGTTTGCACAGTGTATATTTGTGAATTTTAACCCTTTTCTGCGTGTGATAAAATGATGAGACAAGCAGAATATAGAAGTGGTTTTTGATTGTTGTGTGTTAATTTCCCTGGCTGCAATTTGGTGAGGAAAATGACAGATGAGAAATTGTTTGTATGAGTTATGTACAAAATATTTTAAACTCCTCAGCTGTGATCTAATAAGTGTTTGTGTTGCTATTTGGTTTCAGGGTGCCTTGGGTGTAGAAGTGAGAATGAATGACACTGCTGTCCTGGACATGATATCTGCTCTCAATGACACAGAAACAGTCCTGCGCTGTATTGCTGAGCGTTCCTTCATGAAGCACCTGGTACAGTCATAACTAACCTAAATCCTGCTGCTGTACTCCCGTCATTGCCTGGATCTATACATTTGGAGATGGGTGAAGCAGTTATAAATAATTGAATAACAAATCAGAAAATGCTGGAAATGCAATGAAGGGTCAGTTGACAGTCTGAAAGAGAAAGGCAGATCAATATATATAGTCCCTGTACAGAGAATGTTAACTGGCACCCTCTGCACTTCCTGTTTTACCACAGAAGAACTTGTAAAGAATTCATGTTTCATCCTCTGATGGTATCAATCCTGTGGCAATGGACTACATCCTGGAACCCCACACAATCTGTCCACACCTTTGTTAATGTTTTGATTCATGTGCAGCAGCCTAGCAGCTCACCATGATCTGCCACGTTGCCAAAGGACAGGAGTCACATAGAATCAGATTTAGTTAGGATGGCAGGTAACTTCCTGAAGGGAATCAGTTGGAGTTTTGTAACAATCCAACAGCTTCATGATCACTTTTACTGCTGCCAGCCTTTTAGTTCTAGATTTTAAAAACTGAACTCAAATTCTTATGCCACCACACTGGGATTTGAACCCATCCTTAACTCAGTAGCATAACCATGCCATGTCTATATGGTTAGGACTATACTCACTGGAGTTTAGAAGAATGGGTTTCACAGTAACCTATAAAATTCAAACAGGATTAGACAGGGTGAATGCAGGAAGGACCCTCCTGACGACTGGGAAGTCCAGAAGCAGGAGGTCACAGTCTAAGGATACAGGGTAGGTCATTAATCTGAAATGAGAAATTTAATCACCCAGAGGTTAGTGAGCCTGTGGAACTCTATCACTGAAAGCGGTTGAGGCTAAAACATTGAATGCTTTAAAGAAGGAGTTAGGTATAGTTCGAGTTATAGAGTCATACAGCATGAACACAGACCCTTCGGTCCAACTCATCCATGCCGACCAGACATCCAAATCTGACCTAATCCCATTTGCCAGGATTTGGCTAATATCTCTTCCCCTTCATACGCCCATCCAGATGCCTTTCAAATGTTGCAATACCTGCTTCCACCAACTTTCTCTGGCATACATGTACCACCCTCTGCGTGAGAAAGTTACCCCTCAGCTCCTCTTTAAATCTTTCCCTCCTTACCTTAAACCTATGCCGTCCAGTTTTGGACTCCTCCACCCTGAGAAAAAGACTTTAACTCTTTACCCCATTCATGCCCTTTATGTTTTTCTAAACCTCTATAAGGTCACCCTTCAGCCTCTGACGCTCCAGGGGAAAAAGCCCCAGCCTATTCAGCCTCTCCCTATAGCTCAAACCCTCCAATTGCAGCAACATCCTTTTAAATCTTTTCTGCACCCTCTCAAGTTTAACAACATCCTATAAAAGGGTGAACAGAATTGTAAGCTGTATTCTAAAAGTGGCCTCACAAATATCCTGTACAGCTGCAGCATGATGTCCCAACGGGCTAAAGGGATAAATGGTACGGGGAGAAAGTGGGAACAGGTTACTGAGTTGGATGATCAGACATGATCATTTTGAATTGTGGAGCAGGCTCGAAGGCTTGAACAACATACCCTTGTTCCTACTTTCCTATACTACCTTGCGTTGTCTGCTCAGCAGGGCTGGGGAGGGCACACTGTGTTCCAGTTGAAGCTAATCCTCTTGGCACTTGGTGTCTATTCAGACTGTTGGAATTGCTGCAAAGCGGTGGAGAATCTGGGTGATTTTGCCATTGTCCCAGCAGCCAGTGCTGGGATACTGTCTCCTGACGTTAGCTAGCTGCCCAGACTGGGATTGAGGCTGGAAACTTTTAGCTGATCTAGTTCAGCATTTTGAGTTCTTTGTCAATCTCGTGGAGTGATTGGTGTAATTTTTGTTGTATGGATGAGGTGGTGAGCTTGCAAAGAAGCTAATTGGTTGTGTTCCTTGTTTTTGTGCAGGAGGGAGGCTGCAGTGTTCCTGTAGCTGTTCACAGTGCCGTTAATGAAAATCAGGTAACGCTGCTTTTAATAAGAGCAAAGTACTTATTGAAGATACTGGAGATTTACAATAAAAAAGGAAGTGCTGCTGGAGAATTGTATTAGATTTAAAACATTAACTCTGCTTCTCTCTCCACAGGCACTGCTTTTGATGTTATGACTGGCATCTGTTTGCATTTTTTCTTCAATTTTACATTTTAATTCTGCGTCTTTCAATTGCAGCTCTACCTCACAGGGGCTGTGTACAGTCTTGATGGATCTGACAGTTTGAAAGAGACTATGCAAACGAGTATATCGCCTCAAACCCAGGTACAACTGCAATTCGGGTTTTTAATTCAAGGCAGAACTGCAATGTTAGGGGTCCCATCTGCCCCATCGCAGATTTTAAAGTTCCCACAAACATTATTTCAAATTAAATAAAAGATGATTCCCAGTGTCCCGAGGCCAATATTTATCAGTAAATGGGTTATTGATCATTTATTGTAATTTTGAGCTCTGTCTGTGCATAAAACTTACTATGTTTCCCTACAAACCAAATGTGACTTCACTTCAAAAGTACTTGGTGCTTAACAGACTATGAAGCTGCTTTGGGGGTGGGACAGGTGCTATGGAGATGCAGATAATCTTTCAACGTCGAGGAATGCTCCATGGCTTCCCAGTGTCTACCAGTTGAAAATGAGCTCCTGTATGAGATCACCTAGTATCTCAGTGACCCTGCATTTATGTAGCACCTCATCACATTTTCGGGATGTCTCGAAGCCTTTTCAGATAACAATAAAGCATAGTGTTATTGGTAAACATGGATATATTTGTACAATATATAATCCTGCATGAAATCGAGGTGGCTAACTTAGGTGAATAATGATCAGGACACTAGTTATCCATCGAGGCAGTTACTGGAATCTCAGTTTAGGGTTTCAGCAGGTAATACAGGATGGGAGTCAGGCTTGAACCCATGACTTTTTCGCTCGATGAAGACGATGCGTTGCTGATCTGCAATGTTGTTTAAATTGGGTTTGTCCATTTGACAGCTGTCAACTATCACCACGTTCATCAGTTTTTCTCAAATTTAATTAAGGTTAACAAGAAATTTCAAGCCCTAAAAATATTTAGAATAAAATGACCAATGTCTGTCTTTATCTCAGGATGAAGACTGCAGTGATGATGATGTTCAGCACGTTGGGGTCACAGCAAAGAAAATACCTCAACACTCCCAGATAGCAGCAGAAAAATTAGGGATGCGTTTAGCTAATCTACTGCTGAGCAAAGGTGCCAAGGAAATCCTGACTGTTGCAAGGCAGCTAAATGATGCAAGATAATACTGTGGTTTTATGCTGAAAATGGTAAATGTCATCATTTAAGTATTTATAATGTTATAAGTACACAGTAACCAAAGGTAACAGGCAATATTCTTATTGAGTGGCTTATGCATCCCATTTACTTAGTAAAAGATTCCTTATTTTATTATACTCTGACATGCTTCTCACTTGCCTTTTGAAGAATGTGTGTTGTTTTACTGACTAACCTTTATCAAACATTTGGAGATGTCACCAGGATTTCTATATGAGCTGGTGTAATCTCCATAGCTCCAGGCCTCTTTCAGTGCTACATGCTTTGAGTCTTGAGCATAGTAGCAGTTGGAATCAAAACCTGCTCATTTGAAAAGTACAATTCAAAGTAGCTTATTTGAATGATCTGTTAATTCAAATTGAAATCATGCTTTTTAAAAAATTCCCTCTAATCCTGTTGTATTTTGTTTATTGTACTGAATCAGCTGATTCCTTTCTTGAGCCAGAAACAGTCTTGAATAAACAAGGCTAGGCAGTGGTATTAGAATCAACCTCCTTGCTGCACTACTACAGCGTGGCCTGCTTTGAAACTAGTCTGTTTTCTTCTCCATTCTAACCCACTGCAGAGGATGGAATTCCAATGAGATTAATATTATTGCAGCCTTCCCCATCCACGCACAAACACACCCACCCCCACATCCACTAAGAATAAGGGAGTGTTTACTGAACTGCACTGGCCTGATATCAGTTGCTGTTACTCAAGGCTATTATGTTGTACTGATTGGTGCTTTTTTTACTCTCATGGCAACAGAACATTTAGTTGGAGCATTGCACAAGGAAAGCCTCATTTTTTTTTTCCGCTCCCTCTGTACACCTTTTAAGGTTCCTTGTTACACAATGTTTGGGATATACAAATTCTGTTTCTTTCACAAGGTGCTGTGTAATTGTGGCCCTGAGGCAGCAGTAAGAAAATATGTGTGCGACAAAGCAGCCCCAAAGAGGCAGTGAATATCTGCCCCATTCACACTAAGCACAAGGGACATTGAGAAATTGTCCAAAAAATTATACTTGTTAGATTTTTTTTATATAGGTAAATGGTTTTATTTTTGCCAGTCAACTTGATTGTTGTTTTAATCCTGTAAAAACGTGTAAATATTTCCCATTTCAGCAAAACCTATTTCTGAAGATCATTCAAATAGTGGAACGTATGAGTTATTTGGTGATGAATAGCATTATATTTGAGCTTGATTTTTGGTCTTGATGCTCGTGTACTTGAAGCTCCCAGCTGAGATTACTGATAGTGATCACGAGCATGTCCTCCTCTGCCCCACACCTTCCAAAGTGGAGAGGCAGCGAGGCCAATTATACAGCCTGAATGTAGCCTTGGCAAACATATAGAGTAGGGATAGATACAGCAACCCCCTTCCTCAATATCAAAGCCCAAGGTGCGGTCACCTCCTGACACTTTGAATTGTGAGTGGGTAGCACTCACTGTCATAGCCAGAAGATAGTGGGTTCAAGTCTCACTCTAGACCCTTGAGATCAAAATGTAGCCTAGTGCCTCTGCAGTCCTGGCATGATGCTGTAGTGTTGGTGATGCCAACTTTCATGTGAAACATTAACATGAGAGGCTTCCTTTGAGCAGATGGACAAAATCCAATGCAACTACTTTGAAGGAGAGCAGGAATGCTGTCCTCCATGCCTTGGCCAATCTTTATCTCAGAACCTGTGGGTTCTGTTGTCACTCCCAGTGCTGTTTGTAAATTCTGATGATACCCACATTGACAGCTGGGTTACCTACATTTCACCTGAGACTGCTCTTGATGTATTCCGTTAGCTGTGAGGTGTTTTGGGACTTTCAGATTGTGAAAGGCATTAGATGAAATATTTCTTTATTTCTCCCCATATGCACCAGTCAGATATTCCTGTTTACAGCTATTGTTGACTTTCTGTTGGACATCACAAGGGATACTGTCTGAAAGTATACAAGTCAAAATCAATTCCTTAACGTTTCCAATGTTTCTGATTCTGAAGCTTTCTGGATTATTTGAATTATATTTTTGCAAAGAAAGTTGGGGTAATATTTTTTAAAAGTAGATCAGCAGACATCTCAATTTAAGGATTAGGGTGTCAGCTACATCTGACTGCGCACTGTCAATATGATAATGACATGGAATGGAACTGATTGGGTAAAATTGCAGAATGTGATCCTCCAATCTCATTTTTTGAAAATCTGGGTTTTTGATAAAATGTAAGTAGACTTGATGCTGATCAGTTGGAATATCCTTGATCATCTAGTTTCTTTCTGAAGCTAAATCATAGAATAATGTCTCTTCTAAAGTAATAAATGATTCCATGTTTGGGAGAGTTCATTCACTGTATATGTGTAGCAATCATCTGCTTCCAGTGAATATCCAATGTTTACCTGTGGGATGCTGTAATTCAGTACCACTTCGGCTGTGGGAATTTTCCTTTTACATTAATATTTTTAACGTCTCCGAGAAGCCTTTGAGCCAAATTAAACATTGTGCTGTTCAGACAGACTAGTGGGAAAGTTTTAGATCCATCTTTGTCCACCTGTGACAAACCGTTAATTAAATTCTGATCACACATCTCCTGTTCCCCATCATCAATCCTATATATCCTAATCCTGTCACGCCTTAGTGTGGGTAAGGGTGATGTTGCCACAATCGTTCGCTCGGTAAGGGCAGTCAAGTCAAATGAAGGGTTTTTGGAGGCCCACCAGACTGGGTCTGGGTAACTAGCCTGACTTTTCATTTTCTCCAATGCTGTGGATTTCCCTGTGCTGTTTTTATTGTACTTGTTTTTCTTGCTGCTTCAGTCAGTATCTTGTGGAGTGGATGTTGAGCTGCAGATTGAAGTTGAAATGATGCTGCACAACGACAGAGCCACATACCACAGATTTAAACAAAGGTCAAATTCTACATACAGCCAACAGGAGGACTGATCATTAAACAAATGTTACTGTTCTTATCCATTAATTATCCTTTGCACTGGCATTGGCCAGGGACCATGTGTAGGATAGTGGGAAATCCTAAATAAAATGGATTGCCAGTTTTAAAGACATAAACACAAAGTGCCCTTTAAACTGAGTCAGAAACACTGACATTGATCCTCCAGCCTCAGGCTCTGAATCCCCCATTCAGCTCCTGGACCTCTTAAAGCAGGGTAATGTAATCAAGCTCATTTATTTGAGAAGAACCTTGTGAAAGGAATAATGAAATCTCTGCTCCAGGACAGTCTTTGAGTAATCTCATTTTGCAGGATGAGGGTTCTATTGCTGTCTCGGACGTGATAGTCCATGTGACAGTCTGGCATAGCTTGTGGTGGAGTGTCTTTGATTAGTATTTTGTCTCTTCTTGCAATAATATCAGAATAAACAAAGTAACAAAGTGGTTTTTAGAAGTTCTTTTCCTTATCGTATCTTTTTAATGGCCTGTGAACAAGAACAAAGAAAATTACAGCACAGGAACAGGCCCTTGGGCCCTCCAAGCCTGCACCGACATGCTGCCCGTCACAACTAATACCCCCTACCCTTCCAGGGACCGTAGCCCTCTATTCCCATCCTATTCATGTATTTGTCAAGATGCCCTTTAAAAGTCACTATAGTATCTGCTTCCACTACCTCCCCCAGCAGCGAGTTCCAGGCACCCACCACCCTCTGTGTAAAAAAAAAAAAAAAAAAAATTTGCCTCATACATCATCTTTAAACCTTGCCCCTCGACCCTTAAACCCATGGCCCCTGGTAACTCACTCTTCCACCTGGGAAAAAGCTTCTGACTGTCCTGTCCGTCCATGCCCTTCATGATCTTGTAGACCTCTATCAGGTCGCCCCTCAGCCTTCGTCGTTACAGTGAGAACAACCCAAGTTTCTCCAACCTCTCCTCATAGTTAATGCCCTCCATACCAGGCATCATTCTGGTAAATCTTTTCTGTACCCTCTCCAAAGCCACCACATCCTTCCGGTAGTGTGGCGACCAGAATTGAATACAATATTCCAAATGTGGTCTAACTAAGGTTCTATAAAGCTGCAACATTACCAGGCAATTTTTAAACTCAGTACCCCGGCCGATGAAGGCAAGCATGCCATATGCCTTGTTGACTGCCTTTTTCACCTGCATTGCCACTTTCAGTAACCTGTGTACCTGTACACCCAGATCCCTCTGCCTATCAGTACTCTTAAGGGTTCTGCCTGTGCTTTCAAGGGAGAGTGGTAAATTGAAAATGAATCTGTAGAAACAATTTTTGGCAGCACCGTAACCCCTCTTTGACTCCTGTCCTCCTGATCTCTGCAAACTCCTTCAAGTCTATAACCCTCCAAGATCTCTGCAGTTCTCCAATTCCTAGCCCCTTGTGTATCCCTGATTTTAATCATTTACCATCAGCCTGGGTCTCAAGCTCTGGCGTTCCCTACCTGTCTGACCAAGCCTTGTTCAGCTGCCCTGATACCACCACCTTCAGCTCGGTGTTTGGTTTTCCCTGTGAAGCACTGAGGCGGTTAATGCTGTTGTATAAATTTGTTTTGAATTGTTCTGAACGAGTGCCTTGGTTATGGGTGACATCATCGAGGTCACATTTACTGCTGATTGTATTGTGTCTGAGAGATTGGAGAATCATAAAATAATTTTTCCAGCTTCTCTCCAGGCTGCCCAGTAACCATTCCCTCACACAGTGTCAGCCAGTTATTAGACTGTGCAAGGAGATTGCCAGCAGGGTCTTGTCTGTACATACACTTGTTGAGAGCTAGTGTGGAGCAATGTGCATCAAAACTGCTCCACCCATGTCTTAATCCCTAGGCTGCAATACGCAAACTGAAGATCAAACCTGAGAGCAAAACTGGTGTCTTTTTAATTCGTGCTGAACAGATATCACCTGGCTAGGCCAGCATTTATTGCCCATCCCTAATTGCCCTTCAGAATGTGGTGATGAGCTGCTGCCTTGAACTACTGCAGTCCATCTGCTCTAGATAGACCCACAATGCTGCTGGGAGGGAATTCCAAGATTTTGATCCAGTGACAGTGAAGGAACGGCGATATTTCTAAGTCAGGATGGTGAGTGGGAATCCTGTGCTGATTTGATTGAGTTGCTGTCACAAGTAGAGAGTGCAAGTATCATACTAATAACTGGAAGGCAGTGCTAGGCGTAAGGCCTGTAATGCTGTTTCACACGTACAGCTGAAACCTCCTGGGGTCCTACTGTACAGGAGTGTATTAGCACCAGTCTGTGATCAGTGCACAGCAAGTCAGATAAGCTGCATCAGCAAGCCCAGACTTGAATGCAAAGGACATTGTATCATCCTGCAATCCACAATGTTAGAAGTCACCATAGGGCCATAGAGCTGCTGTCTCAGAGAGAGGTGGGGGAGAAAGAGAGAGTGTGAGACGACTAGTTTAACCTGAGGGTCATCACATCTCCGGTGAGGGGAGAGGTTGAGAAGGTGGGACTTTCTGGTAACCTCCGCTGGTACTTAGTGTCTCTCTGCATTGCAGAACCAGCTATCCAGCCACATTTATTCCACAGATAAAATGTACAGAGTAAGCCTGGATAAAAGTAAGCTTGATGGAGTCAGTAGATGTTGGTTTGTGTGTTTTTCTGAGGAAGGCAGACAGGTGGGAATCTCAGTGGTTTGGAGATTGATCCCCCCCATTCCAACTGAACATATTAAAAGCTTGTAGAGACTGACAGGGGGCTCGAGAGTTCCACAGATCATTGGAATGTAAATTCGAGTGGGAGTGAACTGAAATCCAAAGTACTTTCTCTACACAGTGAGAGTCTGGAGTTTTCCAAAAGTCTGGAATACAATTGGATCTTTCCAGTCTGGCAGAGTCCACTAAGGTGCAGCAGAAATGAGTAATTATAAAGGTCCAGGTCTATCTCAACAATGGAATAGGCTTGAGGTGTTGACTGGCCTCCTTTTAAGTAATGATGATGGGTTTTTGAGTTTTAGCTTGAACAGAATGAGAGAGTGCGAGGAGGCAGAGTGCAGAGTATGTCTCTGAAGTTGAATGAGAAAATTGAAACGGTGAATCCAGTTGGACAGTTCTGCACCCTCCCACCTGAACTGTAACATCTACAACTGTCGATACTTGATGGACAGGAACATTGAGGAGAATCAGAGCAAAATTTACAGCCTTTGGCTGATTACTACAAAAACATCAAATAAATTATTACAAGGATTTTCAAAGTCAGTTTCAATTACTATAAATTGAGCAGTTGACTTTTATGAAAAATGCTGACATTGATCGATAACCCATTTTTAGAGCTGAATTAATAAAAACACTGCCAAGTTACTACCGAAATTACATCAAGGAATATTGTAAGCAAACAAAAAAAACTATTGCACTAATTATATAAGATTTTATTTTTAACTATTTAAATAAATGTTGGCACAAACCTGAAAACCATTCCAGTGCAATTTCTCAAATGTGCCTGAAGCAGAAACAAATCCTGTATTTTAAGTGTTAAAACTCCAGGTTGGGTTGGTAATGTTCGTATTATTGTTTTAAATCTCAAAATAAGGCTTAGAAAAGAGCAAGATTCATTGTGCTCAATAATACATGCTGTTTAAAGTTTTTGAGAAGATTTGTAGATTGGGTTATGGATGAGGTTGTAGACGTGCTGGCTGAGCCAGTGTGTTTTGGTTGCAAATGTTTTGTCACTTTGCTAGGTAACATTGTCAGTGTGCCTCCAGTGAAGCATCGGTGTTCTGTCCTGCCGGTTATTTATATGCCTCTGTTTGCTGGGGTAGTAGGTATTACTTCCGGTTCTGTTTTTCAGTGGTTTGTACACAGAGTGTACCTCCTGAGAAACAGAACCAGAAGTAATACGAACCACCCTAGCAAACCAAGGCATATAAATAACCAGCGGGACAGAACGCTACTGGAGGCGCACTGATGATATTACCTAGCAGGGTGACAAAACATTTGCAACCAAAACATACTGGCTCAGTGAGTAAGTCTACAACCTAATACATGCTGCTATGATTTCCTCCTGGCTGTTTCGTTCCAGCAATCTGCTGAGTGCCAGGGATCAGGCCCCCAGCAACATGGGCTGTCTGCCACTTTGGGCACTGTTTGAGAAATGCACACAGTATGGTCTGGGGGAAAGCAGGACAAAGTAGCATTGTGTGCCTGGAAATAAAGCTGATTCAGTTTCTGTTTTAGGAAAGGTAATGAACTCCACCTGTTGGCTGCGATTAAAAATTCAGCTCATTACCCACTGAAACTAGGCACTTGTAATGCTGGAGTAGCACAAAGTAGCTGATTAGTTTGTTAACTTCATACATTTAACGGAGGACAGAAATGGATCTGTGTATAATACCCTTATCCCCTCCTGCTGTTAATCCAGTTCCCTTACACTGTCATTTACCCCAGGATCCTGTATTACTGACTGTCTGTCTCTCTCCTGAAGTTACTGTCACTCAGGTACGTGGAAAGTTGTGGTTGTACCTAGATCACAGCAACATTGTCAGCTGTCGACACAAAGCAATGACTATATAATCCAGATCCTGGAGAGAAAAAAATACAAATAGTCCTTGTAGTTTAAATAGTTTTTGATTCCTGCTCAGTTTCCAAACTAGTGATCTGACCCAGGGTAAAGTAGAGGGAAGCAGGTGCATGGAGCACCATCAACTTCAGGATTGACATCCCCTTGGCTGGAAATACAATGGGGCACTTTGTCATTACTTGGTCAAACACCTGATTAGTTCCCTCCTGACAATACTCAGGCTTGACAGGCACCAGATGGACTCTAGCTGTACGAGAGGTGGTTCAACACCACTTTTAAGTGACTAGGGACAGGCAAGAAATGCCAATGACACACCCATCGCAAGAATGAATAATCAAAAGGTAAGTGATTGGCTGTATTCAGGGTTGGAGCTAAATGTGAATGCCTGGCCATGGGCTGAGTGTAATGATTAGGCCAAGAGGATGAGCATGAAGGACCAAGTATTGAATTTTAGGGAAAGGTGTAGGAAGTGTTTGATGGGAACAATGTAGAGGGAGCTTTGTTCTGTATTAATGCTGTGCCATTGTAAATCAGGAGTTTGATGGGGAGAGGTTAGAGGGAACTTTGTAGTATAGGTGTTTCAATATCAATAGTGATATCAAAACCTGGCAAACAGAAGGTGGTTCACGTACTCACCTTAGAAAATAACCTATTTCTACACTTACACAGTAAGAGGGAGTATTTTCCACCAAAACGAACAGTTCTTGGTTCTAGAGGCAAACAAAGAATGTGATGCTGCTAGGAGTTGCCTGCTACCTTCATCAGGAGGAATGCTAGTCCCATTAGCACACTCATTACAGAAGCTCAGGCAGCAATTCAGTAGAAAGGTGATAAGGACTCTAAATTGATTGTAGTTGTGATTAGTCAGTTAGGTAATCAACCAGCAGAATTTCTCGAAACAAAAAGACTGCAGCAAGACATTGAATTCTACAATGAACAGAAAACATGTCAAAGCAAAATATTTCTCCTCTCCCAATCAACCTTAGATATTGGGATCCAAACCATTGCATTCCACTGGCATCAAAATCTCTTCCCCCAACTTCCTCAGTGATCCCAGTTCAGGTTTAGCAGGGCTCTGGTGCAATGAAATGACATTAAATGGATGGCTCTTCCAATGGACTGGCACAGGCATGATGGGAAAATGGCCCCATTCTTGGCTTTTTTATTTCTTAAATCTAAAAGCACCACTGACTTTATTCCTTGTAATAATCTGTCATGTGAAACATTACCAAATCCCACATAACCCGTCCGCACTGTACTATCATTTGGGCTGAACCCAGTCATCTCCTCTTCTGATTAATTTCTATTGTCTGGTAGTGACTGTGCCTGAGAGACCATGAGCCAGGAAGGATGACTGTTTCCCATCAAAAAGACAGGAAACCTATCCCTCCCTCCTGCTCAATGCAGAGCATCCCCAACGCAATGATTGAGATCAGAAATGCAGCAATAACAAGACGGATTCAATACTCATTCAGAGATAGTAAGAACTGCCGATGCTGGAGCCAGAGATAACACAGTGTGGAGCTGGAGGAACGCAGCAGGTCAGGCAGCGTCAGAGGAGCAGGAAAGTTGACATTTCGGGTCGGGACCCTTTTTCAGAAATAAGGGAGGGGGAAGGGAGCTCAGAAACAATAGAGAGAGGAGGGGTG
>NW_025968406.1:0-25000 GCF_021869965.1 Rhincodon typus | reverse complement strand
CTGACTCCACCTCTGCTGCAGTTCATCTTTTGTTAAAACCATTTATGCTTTTTGTGTTTTTTTTTGTGGGATATAAGTGTTACTGTTTTTGACCTACAGCTGTCCATGTAATGTTGATACACGTACAGTGATGTTGGTGAAAAGAATTCCAGGATTTTCACCCAGTAACAACAAAGGGACAGTGATCTAGTTCTAAGGCAGGATGGTGTTTGGCTTAGAGGGGAACTTGTAGTGGTGGTGTTCCCATGTATCTGCTGCTGTTATCTTTCTAGATGGTAGGTAGAGTGCATTTGGACAGTCGTGCCTTCAGCTTAAAGTGGCTAAGCAATTCAGCTTCTACTGTGAGCCGCCTCTCTGACTCTCTTTTCAGATGCTCATTCAAACCTAGGCCTTTCACCACATATTTAGTCACCTGAAATAACGTAGCCTTAAATAAAGAGATTTCTGGGCAAACACAGATCTGGCAGTATCTGTAGAGCGAGGAGAGTTAACTTTTTTTTAAGTTTTTAACTTTTTTTTCTTCTTCAGAAAAGTTTTAGGTATATACACATTGTTGCTGGGTTTGCCAAGTAAGTATCTGTGATCTTTGATGGTAGAATGTGAGGAGTGAGTGTGTGGATTCGGTGTGGAGAGTAACAGAGTTAAGTCAGTGATCTGATGCGCTGCCTGTTTTCCAGGATTCGATGAGTGAAACCCTGAAAAAGTGCTATGTTTATCTGAACCAGACGAGCCGCAGTTTTGCTGCTGTCATTCAGGCACTGGATGGTGATCTACGGTAAGAGGGCTGCTAGCCTCTGTGGGAGGGAGTGAGTCCCAGCTAGTGGGGCAGCAGGGGATGGGTGTGAGGGGGTGAAGAATATGAGAGAGATGGAAGCGTGAGGATGCTGGGGTAGTGGATTAGATGGTTTTTGGGGAGTGGCTGACAGAGAATGTGGGGTGAAGTGGTTTTTATCAGCGAGAGAGGATTGGTTAGGTCACAGGTGAGGGAGTCAGGAGTAGGATTGAAGTTTTTGGGAATAAGCCAAAATAGGCCCCTGCCTGATACGCATGCTTATGTTGTGCTTTCACTGCAGTCAAGCGGTGTGCATCTTTTACCTGGTGTTGCGGGCTCTAGACACAGTGGAAGATGACATGTCCATCCCCCTGGAGGTGAAGATCCCAATGTTACAGAACTTCCACACTTATTTGTACCAGCCTGAGTGGAGGTACAGCCAGAGTCGGGAAAAAGACCGCCAGGTGCTGGAGGATTTCCCATCGGTATGTATCCCTGTGTCAGGAATGTGGTAGAAACATTGTTTCTGATTCTCACTGGGACATGAGTTCCACATGCACTCAATCTCACTGGGGTATAATTCTGCCCCTGACCTATTTCTGATTCTGGTCTTGACTCTCATTATTTGCAACAGATATCCTTGGAATTCCGCTTACTGGCCAAGGTTTACCAGGATGTGATTGCAAATATCTGCCACAAGATGGGAGCTGGCATGGCTGAGTTTTTGGGAAAAAAGGTTGGATCCATCAAAGAATGGGACACGGTAAGGAGAAACAATCTGGCTGTTGGTGGGTGCTGTGTGGCATGATCAGGCTTTGTGGTGTGTCTAGAGTCGGATATGATTGTGGGTGGTATGACCTTTCAGCAAAGTTTGCATTTAGGAACAGTCTGCTGAGCTCCCAGTTAGACATCAGATATGAATGTTGACCTTAAGTTGATAGTTACTTAGTCATTAAGGGCATTGAGGGATATGGGCAGAGTGCAGGAAGGGGAAAATGAAATTGAGGTCGATTTTCAGTCCTGATTTATTAAATGGCAGAGCAAGCTCAAAGGACCAAATTGCTTACTTCTCCAGTTTTATCAATTCTGAGTTACTTCAGATTGTTCCTTGGAATGGTTGACTGACTGTGTGGTAGTGATGTGTTTGAGTTTTAACCATCACTGACATTCTTTCCACGCCTCTGCTTTCAGTACTGTCACTATGTGGCAGGACTTGTGGGAATCGGCTTGTCCCGTCTGTTCTCGGCCTCTGAACTTGAGGATCCAGTTGTTGGGCAGGACACTGAACTGGCCAACTCCATGGGGCTCTTCCTGCAGAAAACCAACATCATTCGGGATTATCTGGAGGACCAACAGGAAGGTCGGGAGTTCTGGCCACAGGAGGTAAGTGTGGCCTCTGTCAGCTGGAGAGTAGGGATGATGTAGACATGGACTGCTCAGGATCCATCCATACACCAATGTGTGCATGTACCCTTCCAAGACTACTGCCTTTGGATGTAGAGTGCAGGTAAAGCCAGTTGGCTTTTTTCCATGAAGCCTACTCTAACTTCATCCATTCCACTCTGTTATTACAATTCTGGAGATTTGGAGGTTACTTCTACAACATGTGACAATAAAGCTAATTTAATTCAAAATCAGTTCAACATTCTCATAGCTCACCCAACCAGCCCCAAACCACCTTTCTCCCTAATCTATTTCAAAAGCTTTGCTGGATCCTGTTTCTCCTCCATGGCATCTGCCCTAACTTTTCATGTCCTTATGACTTACTTTGTCATTTTGTTTGTGCACAGTGATACTTGTAACAGCTGCTGGGTTGTTGGTCTTGTGTGTTTCAGGTGTGGAGCAAGTATGCAGAGAAACTGTCTGACTTCACCAAACCCTCAAATGTTCAGGCAGCACTGCAGTGCTTGAACGAGCTGATTACAAATGCTCTGCAGCATGTCCCAGATGTCATCAAGTACTTATCCCGGCTTCACAATCAGAGTGTCTTCAACTTCTGTGCGATTCCACAGGTAGGTGTTCCCCAATCAAATACTATGGTAAGTGGAGAGAATTTTATTGGTAGGATTGACCTGATTCTGTCTGTGTACTCTGTTTCTGTCCATTTCCATTCTGCATGTGTCTCACTGTTTGGCCTTTATTTCAGGTGATGGCTATAGCCACACTGGCTGCTTGTTATAACAACCCGCAGGTTTTCCGTGGTGTGGTGAAGATCCGGAAAGGCCAGGCTGTCACCCTGATGCTGGAGGCAACTAACATGGAAGCTGTGAAAGGGATGATTCGGCAGTATACCCAAATGGTGAGAATCTGACAAAACACTCTGGGATCAAACCAGGGGATGAGTTCGGAGGAATATCACTAAATATGTCGCTGTGACCGGGACTAAGGGAAGAATTTTACTGAATACATCAATGGTTACAGCAGAGGATGCCAAACTAAAACAAATTTTTTAAAAAACTGTGGATGCTGGGGATCTGTAACAAAAACAGAAATTGCTGGAGAAACTCAGCAGGTTTGGCAGCTTTTGTGGGAAGATAGCAAAGCTAATGTTTTGAGTTAGGTGTTCTGATGAAGAAGAGTCATCAGACTCAAAACATTAGCTCTGCTTTCTTCGTACAGATGCTGCCAGGCCATTCACCCTGTTAGGAATAAGAGGTGACTTAATTGAAATATATAAGATCCTGAGGGGTCTTGACACCTTGAAATTGTGACCCCTAGTAACTGAGTCCCCCACTCTGGGAAAAAGCTTCTTGCTATCCAACCTGTCTATACCTCTTATGATTTTGTAGACCTCAATCAGGTCCCCCCTCAACTTCTGTCTTTCTAATGTAAATAATCCTAATCTACTCAACCTCTATTCATAGCTAGCGCCCTCCATACCAGGCAACATCCTGGTGAACCTCCTCTGCGCCCTCTCCAAAGCATCCACATCCTTTTGGTAATGTGGTGACCAGAACTGTACGCAGTATTCCAAATGTGGAGAGGATGTTTCCTCTTGTGAACAAAGAACAAAGAAAATTACAGCACAGGAACAGGCCCTTCAGCCCTCCAAGCCTGTGCCGATCCAGATCCTCCATAAGAACATAAGAACAAGGAGCAGAAGTAGGCCGTCCGGCCCTTCGAGCCTGCTCCGCCATTCAATAAGATCATGGCTGATCTTTTCGTGGACTCAGATCCACTTACCCGCGTTCTCACCATATCCCTTAATTCCTTTATTGTGCAAAAAAAATCTACCTTATCTTTAAAAACGTTTACTGAAGTAGCGTCAACTACTTCACTGGGCAAGGAATTCCATGGATTAACAACCCTCTGGGTGAAGAAGTTCCTTCTCAATTCAGTCCTAAATCTGCTCCCTCTAATCTTGAGGCTATGCCCTCTTGCCCTAGCTTCACCTGCCAGTGGAAACATCCTCTCTACTTCTATCTTATCTATTCCCTTCATAATTTTATCTGTTTCCATAAGACCCCCCCCCGAATCTTCTGAATTCCAATGAATATAATCCCAATCTACTCAGTCTCTCCTCATAAGCCAACCCCCTCAACTCCGGAATCAACCTAGTGAACCTCCTTTGCACCCCCTCCAGTGCCAGTACATCCTATCTAAACCTGTTGCCTATTTTCCAAGGATCTGTATCCCTCTGCTCCCTGCCCATTCATGTATCTGTCCAGATACATCTTAAATGACGCTATCGTGCCCGCCTCTACCACCTCTGCTGGCAATGTGTTCCAGGCACCCACCACCCTCTGCGTAAAGAACTTTCCACGCATATCTCCCTTAAACTTTTCCCCTCTCACCTTGAAATTGTGACCCCTAGTAATTGAGTCCCCCACTCTGGGAAAAAGCTTCTTGCTATCCAACCTGTCTATACCTCTCATGATTTTGTAGACCTCAATCAGGTCCCCCTTCAACCTCTGTCTTTCTAATGTAAATAATCCTAATCTACTCAACCTCTATTCATAGCTAGCGCCCTCCATACCAGGCAACATCCTGGTGAACCTCCTCTGCGCCCTCTCCAAAGCATCCACATCCTTTTGGTAATGTGGCAACCAGAACTGTACGCAGTATTCCAAATGTGGTCGAACCAAAGTGCTATACAACTGTAACATGACCTGCCAACTCTTGTACTCAATACCCCGTCCGATGAATGAAAGCATGCCGTATGCCTTCTTGACCACTCTATCGACCTGCGTTGCCACCTTCAGAGTACAATGGACCTGAACACCCAGATCTCTCTGTGCATCAATTTTCTCCAGGGCTATTCCATTTACCACATAGTTCGCTCTTGAATTGGATCTTCCAAAATGCATCACCTCGCATTTGCCTGGATTGAACTCCATCTGCTATTTCTCCGCCCAACTCTCCAATCTATCTATATTCTGCTGCATTCTCCGACAGGCCCCTTCACTATCTGCTACTCCACCAATCTTAGTGTCATCTGCAAACTTGATAATCAGACCATCTATACCTTCCTCCAGAATATTTATGTATATCACAAACAACAGTGGTCCCAATACGAATCCCTGTGGAACACCACTGGTCACAGTTCTCCATTTTGAGAAACTCCCTTCCACTACATCTCTCTGTCTCCTGTTGCCCAGCCAGTTCTCTATCCATCTAGCTAGTACACCCTGGACCCCATGTGACTTCACTTTCTCCATCAGCCTACCATGGGCAACTTTATCAAATGCCTTATTGAAGTCCATGTATATGACATCTACAGCCCTTCCCTCATCTATCAACTTTGTCACTTCCTCAAAGAATTCTATCAAGTTGGTAAGACATGACCTTCCCTGCACAAAACCATGCTGCCTATCACTAATAAGCCCATTTTCTTCCAAATGTAAATAGATCCTATCCCTCAGTATCTTCTCCAGCAGCTTCCCCACCACTGACATCAGGCTCACCGGTCTATAATTACTTGGATTATCCTTGCTACCCTTCTTAAACAAGGGGACAACATTAGCAATTCTCCAGTCCTCCGGGACCTCACCCATGCTCAAGGATGCTGCAAAGATATCTGTTAAGGCCCCAGCTATTTCCTCTCTCGCTTCCCTCAGTTAACCTGGGATAGATTCCATCCGGACCTGGGGACTTGTCCACCCTAATGCCTTTTAGAATACCCACACTTCCCCCCTCCTTATGCCGACTTGACCTAGAGTAATCAAACATCTATCCCTAACCTCAACATCCGTCATGTCCCTCTCCTCGGTGAATACTGACGCAAAGTACTCATTAAGAATCTCACTCATTTTCTCTGACTCCTCACATAACTTCCCTCCTTTGTCCTTGAGTGGGCCAGCCCTTTCTCTAGTTACCCTCTTGCTCCTTATGTATGAATAAAAGGCTTTGGGATTTTTCTTAACCCTATTTGCTAAAGATATTTCATGACACCTTTTAGCCCTCTTAATTCCTCGTTTCAGATTGGTCCTGCTTTCCCGATATTATTTCAAAGCTTTGTCTGTTTTTGGTCGCCTAGACCTTATGGATGCTTCCTTTTTCCTCTTTGCTCGTCTCACAATTTCACTTGTCATCATGGTTCCCTAATCCTGCCCTTTCTACCCCTCATTTTCATAGGGACATACCTGTCCTGCACTCTAATCAACCTCTGTTTAAAAGCCTCCCACATATCAAATGTGGATTTACCCTCAAACAGCTGCTCCCAATCCTCCTTCCCCAACTCCTGCCGAATTTAGCTATAGTTGGCCCCGAATTTAGCACTCTTCCTTTAGGACCACTCTCATCTTTCTCCATGAGTATTCTAAAACTTACGGAATTTTGATCACTATTCCCAAAGTAATCCCCTACTGAAACTTCAACCACCTGGCCGGGCTCATTCCCCAACACCAGGTCCACTACGGCCCCTTCCCGAGTTGGACTATTTACATACCGCTCGAGAAAACCCTCCTGGATGCTCCTTACAAATTCTGCTCCATCTAAATCCCTAACACGAAGTGAATCCCAGTCAATGTTGGGAAAATTAAAATCTCCCATCACCACCAAACTGTTGCTCCTACATCTTTCCATAATCTGTCTACGTATTTGTACCTCTATCTCACGCTCGCTGTTGGGAGGCCTGTGGTACAGTCCCAACATTGTTACCGCACCCTTCCTATTTCTGAGCTCTGCCCATATTGCCTCACTGCTGGAGTCCTCCATAGTGCCCTCCTTCAGCACAGCTGTGATATCCTCTTTGACCAGTAATGCAACTCCTCCACCCCTTTTACCTCCCTCTCTATCCCGCCTGAAGCGTCCATATCCTGGGATATTTAGTTGCCAATCTTGCCCTTCCCTTAACCAAGTCTCAGTAATAGCAATAACATTGTACTCCCACGT
This sequence comes from Rhincodon typus, assembly GCF_021869965.1. Taxonomy (NCBI): domain Eukaryota; kingdom Metazoa; phylum Chordata; class Chondrichthyes; order Orectolobiformes; family Rhincodontidae; genus Rhincodon; species Rhincodon typus. Next base: position 17,895 of record NW_025968406.1, on the reverse strand, counting down.
ACTAATCCAAGCCCTAACTTCATCTCTCTTACCTATGACACTTCTCGCATTAAAACAAATGCACCTCAGACCACCTGTCCCTTTGCGTTCATCATCTGCTGTCTGCCTCCTCTTCCCCTTAGTCACACTGACTTCATTATCTAGTTCCTTTCAGGCTTCAGTTACTACCTCCTTAATGTCCACTAACCTCCTCATTTGGTTCCCATCCCCCTGCCACATTAGTTTAAACCCTCCCCAACAGCGTTAGCAAAAGCACCCCGTAGGACATTTGTTCCAGTCCTGCCCAGATGTGGACCGTCCGATTTGTAATAGTCCCACCTCCCCCAGAACCGGTCCCAATGTCCCAAAAATCTGAACCCCTCCCTCCTGCACCATCTCTCAAGCCACTCATTTATCCTGCCTATTCTTTCGTTTCTACTCTGACTAGCACGTGGCACTGGTAGCAATCCTGAGATTACTACTTCTGAGGTCCTACTTTTTAACTTGGCTCCTAACTCCCTAAATTCTGCTTGTAGGACCTCATCCCGTTTATTACCTATATCATTGGTGCCTATATGCACCACAACAGCTGGTTGTTCACCCTCCCCCTTCAGAATGTCCTGCAGTCGATCAGAGACATCCCTGACCTGTGCACCTGAGAGACAACATACCATTCGGGAGTCTCGTTTTCGACCACAGAACCGCCTACCTACTGCCCTTCCGCTCTTTTTCTCACCCTTCTGTACAGCAGAGCCAGCCACGGTGCCATGAACCTGGCTACTACTGCCTTTCCCTGGTGAGCCATCTACCCCAACAGTATCCAAAACGGTATACCTGTTTTGGAGGGAGATGACCGCAGGGGACACTTGCGCTGCCTTCCTGCTTTTTTTCTGCCTTTTGGTCACCCATTCCCTTTCTTCCTCTGCAATCCTAATCTGTGGTGTGACCAATTTGCTAAACGTGCTATCCACGACTTCCACAGCATCGCGGATGCTCCAAAGTGAGTTCATCTGCAACTCCAGACCCGTCATGTGGTCTAACGAGCTGCAGCTGGACACACTTCCTACATGTGTAGGAGTCAGGGATATCAGCCGCGTCCCTGAGTTCCCACATTGAGCAAGAGGAGCATAACACGGAATCTAGAAATTGTTTTCCCCAACAGATTTAAACTAATGTGGCAGGGGGATGGGAACCAAATGAGGAGATTAGTGGACAGTAAGGAGGTAGTAACTAAAGCCTGTAAGGAACTAGATAATGAAGTCAGTGTGACTAAGGGGAAGAGTAGGCAGAGAGCAGATGATGAACGCAAAGGGACAGATGGTCTGAGGAGCATAACACGGAATCTCCTTGTGTCCAGTATGGCCCCTTCCCGAGTTGGACTATTTACATACTGCTCTCGAAAACCCTCCTGAATGCTCCTTACAAATTCTGCTCCATCTAAACCCCTAACACTAAGTGAATCCCAGTCAATGTTGGGAAAATTAAAATCTCCCATCACCACCACCCTGTTGCTCCTACATCTCTCCATAATTTGTCTACATATTTGTGCCTCTATCTCACGCTCGCTGTTGGGAGACCTGTAGTACAGCCCCAACATTGTTACCGCACCCTTCCTATTTCTGAGCTCTGCCCATATTGCCTCACTGCTGGAGTCCTCCATAGTGCCCTCCTTCAGCGCAGCTGTGATATCCTCTTTGACCAGTAATGCAACTCCTCCACCCCTTTTACCTCCCTCTCTATCCCGCAAATGTTACTTGCCACTTGTTAACCCAAGCCTGCATATTGTCCAGGTTCTTGCTGTATTTGGACATGGACTGTTTCAGTATCTGAGGAGTTACGAATCGTGCTGAATATTGTGTGATCATTGGTATTGACCATATCTTCTAGCTTGTTGCCTAGATCGTTAATGTACATAACAAACAGCAAAGGACCCTGACCAAACATAGTGGTATGCCACTGGACACAGGCTTCCAGTTGTAAAAATAACCTTTGATCACCAACCTCTGCCTTCTGCCACTAAGCCAATTTTGGATTCAATTTGTCAAATTTCCCTGAATCCCATGTACTGTTATCTTCTTTATCAGTCTCTCATGTGGGACCTTGTCAGTGGCTTTGCTGAAATCCATATAAACTACTTCAACTGCATTAATCCTCATCTACACATCTGGTCACCTTCTTTGAAAATCAATCTAATTTCTTAGGCATGATCTCCTCCTGACAAAGCCATGCTGCCTATCTTTGACTAATCCTTGCCACTCCATTTTTGTCCCTTAGAATTTTTTCCAATTGTATTGCTACCACTGATGTTAGACTCATTATCTTGTAGTATCCTGGTTTATCTCTACCACTTTTCTTGAATAATGGTATCATATTAGCTGTGCTTCAGCCCTCTGGTACCCCTCCTGTAGCCAGAGAGGATTTGAAAATTATTATCAGACCCTTGCAATCCCCTCCTTTACCTCCCATAGCAATCTGCAATACACCTCATCTGGGACTGGGGATTTATTCCCTTTCAAACTTGCTAAAACGTCCTGCCTCTCAATGTTAATTGTTAAATATATCACAGCCCATTCTTGATTTCCATACCCACACTGTCCTTCTCTACAATGAATACAGACAGAACGTACTCCTTTCAAACCTCACCTACATTTTCTTGTTCCACATGCACATTGCCACTTTGATCCCAAATGGGATTCTTTCCCTGGGTTATTCTTTTCCTTCTGAGATACTTATAAAATGCCTTCACTTTTTCTCAATGTTACCTGCCAGTGTTTTTTCATGTCGTCTCATCGTCCTCCTAATTTCAGTTTTAAGCACCCCCCCGAACTTTCTATACTCCTCTCGAATGACTGCTGTTTTAAGTCTTCAGTATCTGCCATAAGCTGCCTTTTACTTTCCTTATCCAATTCTGTGGAATCCTCGACATCCAAAGTTCTGTGGACTTGTTGGACCCACCCTTTACATTTATGGGAACTTGTTGGCCCTATCTTCTCTCAATTTCCTTCTTGAATGACTCTCACTGCACCGATGAGATTTTCCTCTAAATAGCTGGTTCAGCTCCAATTTGGCCAGATCCTATCTTATCATATTAAAATCAGCCTTCCCCAACCTTTCAGGATCTTTACTTCTGGTCCACATTTGTTCTTTTCCATCACTACCTGAAAGCTAACTGAATTAGGGTCACTATCATATCAGTGAAATGGTCCCTCACTAACATATCTACCATTTGTCCTGCATTGATCCTTAAAATTAGGTATAACGCTACCCCTTCCCTTGTCAGACATTCTATGTGCTGGCTTACAAAGCTCTCCTAGATACATTTTAAGAATGAAAATACAAGAACCTAAGAATTAGGAACAGGAGTAGGCAATTCAACCCCTCAAGCCAAGTGCTGTTTAACACTTGGGAGGACTCATTCATCAGCCGATAGAGAACCGTACATGGTAATCAATAGGAGGTTTCCTTGTCTGTGTTTAATCTGATGCCATGAGACTCCGTGGAGTCTGAATTCAGTGTTGAGGAGTCCCAGGGCAACCCCATCCCAACTGTGTACCACTGTGCTGCCACCTCTGCTGCTCCTGTACTTCTGGTGGGTCAGGATGTTTCCAGGGAAGGTTATGGTGGTGTCTGGGACGTTGTCTGGAATGTATGATTACATCAGGCTGTTAGTTGTTTAGTCTGTAAGACAGCTCTCCCAATTTTGGAACTAGCCCCCAGATGGAGAATGTAGGACTTTGCAGTGTTGATCACTCTTTGCCAGTGTTGTTTTGGTGCATACGTCGATGCAAGGTAGCCAATCCATCCAGTTTCATTCCTTTTTTATAAAGACTTAACAATTGATACAACTGAATGGCTTGTTAGGCCATTTCAGGGGGCAGTTAAGAGTCAACAACATTGCTGTAGTCCTGGAGTCACATATAGGCCAGACCAGGTAAGGATGGCAGTTTCTCTTTCCTAAAGGACATTGTTTGTATGCTAAATTCTTGGCTGCTCTCTGCAAGATCAAGTCAAACACCCCTGCCTTCTCCCTGTAACCCTGTGTGTTTTTCCTATTCAGATAATGACCCAGCTCCTGTTTGAAAGTCATAATTGAATCTGCCTTGATTGCACTTTCAGGCAGTGCATTCCCAACCCTGATCACTCACTAGGTTAAATGCTTTTCCTTTGGTTTGTTACCAGTCACCTTAAAATCTGTTCAGAGATAGTAGGAACTGCAGATGCTGGAGAATCCGAGACAACAAGGTGCAGGGCTGGATGAACACAGCAGGCCAAGCAGCATCATAGGAGCAGAGAGGCTGACGTTTCGGGCCTAGACCCTTCATCACCTTAAAATCTGTGTCCACTGGTTCTCAACACTTCCACCAGTGGGAACACTTTCTTCCTTGTCTGTTCTGTCCCAAGATCCCTCAGGATTTTGAATACCACTTTTAGATCACCTTTTGACCTTCTGTAGGGAAAACAGCCTCAGTTTCTTTAATGTGTTACTGAAGTCCCTCATCCCTGGAATCAGTTTCCTGAATATTTTCTGCACTGTTTGTGCACCTTCACATCCTTTCCAAACTGTGGGGCCTAGAATTGGACATTATTTCAGTTGACGCCAAACCAGTCTTTTAGAAAGGTTCATTAATTTCCTCACTTTTGTAATATGTCATTTTTTTAAAATAAAAGCAGAATCTTCTATAAAGTGGGAATCTTAAATAATAACACACAGTGCTGGAAATAAAGTGTGAATCTGGTCACATCCATGGAGAGAACAGAGTTAATGTTTCAGGTCAATAACCTTTTATCAGTAGTGGGAGAAGTTAGGTTTTGAGAAGGAGTGTTTCCAGCATTTTCTGTTCATTAAGCCCTGTACCCCATATTAACCGCTTTCTCAACATGCCTTGTTATCTTCAGTTATTTGTAAGCATACATGTCCAATTGTTTCTGCTAGTGTACCTCCTTTGGAATTGTTCCCTTCAGTTTACGCTGTCTCTTTCCTTCTGCCCAAAATGAATCACTTCACATTTCTCTGCCATGTGTCCTTCTATTCCACCAGCCTATCCGACCTTATGAAGTCAGCACATCCACGTTCTATGTCATTGCAAATGTGTGGGTCCTCATAGCTGTCTCTCCCTTTCTATCTCATTTCTAGATTGGACAGAAAGTTCCAGGTGCAGGGAGATCTGGAGCCAGAACGCAGCAGATTGTGGTAAAAGTGGAGTCCCTGAGCCAGTGTGATGGGGAACTGATGTCCCGTGGTCATCTTTCACCCATTTACCTGTCCTTAGCCGTATTCTTGGCTGCGGTTAGTTGGCAATACTGGCAGACCCTGACTCACAGCTCAGAGGAGTATGTACATGGGCACTAAGCAGCTTTTCCTTTGTTTTAATCTCTCGCTAATTTTCATTCTACAATGGGAAGAAGAACAGGAGAGTTTTGTGACTTGTGCTGTTACTCACTCCAGGAGATAGCTCCGCTGTGAGGCTGAAGAGAGTTATTCATTCTCCGTAGATCAATGCAGTAAAGCTTCACTTCTAGACTGCAAGCAGGCAGCACCAGCCTGTACCCCACCGGGTGCTGTGGCCAGGCACAAGGTTCAAATGAGTACATTGGTAAAGGGAGAGCATGAAAGATTCCTCAATTGCCAGCAAGTCTCTGATGGGATGAGTTTACACAGACTCAATTGGAACATACTGATGCATGCCTAGCCCTCAGCCATATAATTGGAGCCTCTGTACCAATCCTGGGAATGTTTGATGGTGCAGTGGAGAGGGTGCTTTACTCTGTATCTAAACCTATGCTGTCCCTGTCTTGGGAGTGGTTGATGGACACAGTTTGGAGGGAGATTTACTCTGTATCTAATCCCATGCTGCACCTGACCTGGGAGTATTTGTTGGGGACAGTGTACAGGGAGCTTTACATTCAGTTTAAAAGAGTAGAATAAGCTTCACCCTGTATCTAACCTTGTGCTGTATCTGTCCTGGGGGTGTCAGAGTTGGTGTCTCTGTGACCCCCACCTCCCCAAATCCACATGAGAGTTGTTGTGTGGGACCATGCAGAACCCCTCGTTCCACTGCTGTGAAGGTCTGCGTCCAAGTGTCACCCCTTCTCTCCCCGCAACCTCCTTCAATCTTGGTGTTCGTGAGGGGCCTCAACACCTGACTGAGGAAAGCTACTGTTTCTGGTGTTTGTCCTTTGTCATTCCCTTGTTGATCATTAGATTGCTTGTTGATAATTCAATAAATGACTACAAATGCCTGTGTGTTTGTACAGATTCACTGACTGTAGAGTTTGGCATCCATCCTCTGAGACTGCTTTCAAAGATGGTAGCATTAAGTCACTAGACTAGCAAAGCATGTACTTAGAGTTTATGGTGACATTTACCACATTGAAGGAGGCCATTTGGCCCATCGTGTCCCTGTTGGTGAACAAAGATCAGACAAACCCATTGTCATTTTCCACCTTTGAGCCTGTAGTCCTTGAGGCTGGAACCCTCGAATCTAAATACTGCTTAAATGTTACAAGAGTTTGTTGCATTGTACCTCTTTTCAGGTAGTGAGCTGCAGACTCCCACCACTCTATGGGTGAACACATTTCTCCTCAACACCCCTTTTGACCTTCTGCCCCATACCCTAATCTATCCCCTTGGTTATTGACTTATCTAATAATCGAAAAAGTGCCTTCCTATCCACTGTATCTGTGTGCCTCATTATCTTACACACTTTTATCAGGTCTCCTATCAACTTTCACTGCTCCAAGGAAAACAACCTAAACCTATCCGATCTTTCTTCATATCTCAGACCCTTCAGCCCAGCAGAATCCTGGTTAATTTCTTTTGCACTTTCTCTGTCTCATAACCTTCCAGTAATGTGCTCAGAGCTGCATGTAGTACTCCAATTATGGCCCAGCCAAAGTTTTATACAGTTCCATCATAAGCCCTGTGGCTTAGAGGGTCTGTTAGCTCAGTTGTTTGGATTCAATGCCCATTCCAGCTGAGGTCACTATGAGGTCTTCTTAATCTTGCCTGAGGCATGGCGTCTTTCAGGTTAAACTCAGCACCAGTCGTTTCAGTTTAGAGAGCAGCCCTATGGTCTTTGGGAGTTTACCATGCTGGCTACCCTGATTAATCGGTGCCTCTCCCAAGTGCAGCTATAGTCTGTCCCTCAGAGATTTTTCTAATAACTTCCCTCCAACAAAGTTAAGACTCATTGGCCTGTAATTCCCTGCTGTATCCTTTTGTTCCTTTCTTGAATAATGGGACAACTTAGCAGTCCCCTGACACCTCGTGTTTGACCCCAGAGGATGTCTGGGGATAGTGGTTCAAATTTCACCATAACAGCTGGTGGCATTCAAACTGAATTAATCAATCAATCTGCAACACTGAATATGACAACTATTGGCAATAATTAAAAAAAAACATCTGGTTGACTGATGTCTTTTAGGGAAGGAAATCTACCAATCTTACCTGGCCTGACCAGTGTGTAACTCCAGACTCCTACAGCAGTGTGATTAATTCTAAACTACTATGACCCTTTGCAATAGCTCAACAAGCCACTCAGTTCAAGGGCCATTGGGGATAGACAATAAATGCAGATCAATGACATCCATATCCTAATAAAAGAATAATAAAGTTGAAATGCTTAATATGAACAATTAACCTGATGTATTTAATTGGATGACTAGTGGGGCCAACAGCTGAATGCTTCCACAAGGATGATGTGTGCAGGAAGAGTGTCAGTTACATTGAGCTTCATGGATTGTACATGTCATAAGAGGGAAACGAAAAACACCTTAAAGCAGAAAGAGGAAGAGACAAACCTAAATGGAACCTGAAACCCACAGTTTTGTCATGAACAGCAACTGTTGTGTTGTACAGCTCACTTTCTGACTGCTGAGTAATTACTTCCTCACCGGTTTTTTTTTCTCTCCAGTTTAATATTCAATCATGGGATGAGGGCATCATTGGCTAGGCGGCATTTATTGACCATCCCTAATTGCCCAGAGGGCTATTGCTGTGGTTCTGGAGTCACATGTTGACCAGAACAGATAAGGATGGCAGATTTCCTCCCTAAAGGGCATTTGTGAACCATGTGGATTTTTCCTCGCAATTGACAATGGTTTCATGGTTATAAATAGATTGTTAATTCCAGACTTCTATTAAACTTCAAACTTCATTTGTCATGGTGGGATTTGAACCGAGGTCCCCAGAACAATACCTGGATCTCTGAATTAATAGGCAAGTGATAATACGACGAGGCCAACTCCTCCTCACACATGGTGCTTTTTGAAAATTTTCAACCTGACTCTCCATGTTTGCAAAATATATTTTTCTTGGCTGCTAGTATTTATAGGATCTTTATTTTTCAAAAAAATATTTCAAGCAAAGAAATCCTAGAAGATTCTTTCGATAAATTTTATTTGGAGCTAGTGGAAAATAGTGTGTTAGTGTAATAACGGTTTTACATGCTTCCAAAAACATCATAATCTGAGCAGAGAAGACAAAGGGTGAGAGACTCTCACAGCTAACAGCTGGTTACTGAGGCTTAAAGAAAGCTTGTTAAATCAGGAACATTGCACATGATTGAAACATGATTTTGTGCGTAGGCCTCTTGAGACTTGGAGTAATGTGCTCCTTCATTTGTCAGGTATAGGTGCCAAGCTCTCCAATGGAGTCCTGTGCCACCTCCCAGTATATCACTGATGTATTGTGTGCAGGGCTTGGAACCTCACTCCACCTCATAGGTACTTGTTCTTTCTAACGTCCCGAGGAATTCCAGCCACAATCTCTGATTCGATTCCACATTCATTGCTGCCACGCAAGATTTTGAAGAAACCTGCAAAAAAAAATCACCAATGAAGTGGACTTAGAATGAATGGAGGAACTATCAGGCAAATTTGGCTTGACATGAAGGGTTCTCCCCACCATACTTTGAAGTGTCACTCACCATTATCGCCCCAGTCTGTGTTCCAGGAGTTAGCAACCAACCAATAGGGCGTTCCATTCTCCATGCCCCAACCCAAGATCTTGATAGCGTGACCACCCATTGACTCCCCAGCCACATGTTGGTAAACTCCTGGAAACATACATTGACAAGTCAAGTAAACAACAGAGCCAGGCCACAGCCCATTGTATAACATTTATATAATTCAGCAAATTGGAAGCTTACAAGGAGGTCCAGCCAGATGCATTGGTTACTTTCTCTCTAACCAAAATAGGTGGTGTAGTAAACAGTGAAGATTATTATCTCAGAATACAAACAGGACCTTGATCCAATGGGCCAAGGAGCGGCAGATGCAGTTTAATTTAGGTACATGTGAGGTGTTGCATTTTGGTAAGGCAAACCAGGGCAGGACTTATACAGTTAATGATAGGCCCCTGGGGAGTGTTGCCGAACAGAGACCTAGGGGTGCAGGTAGACAGAGTGGTGAAAGCATTTGGAACCCTTTCCTTCATTGTTCAGAACATCAAGTATAGGAATTGGGATGTCATGTTGTGGCTGTACGGGAGATTAGTTAGACCACTCTTAGATTACTGCATTGAATTCTGGTCATCCTTTTATAGGAAGGATGTTATTAAACTCGAGAGGGTGCAGAAAAGATTTACAGGATGTTGCCAGGATTATGGGTTTGTTTCCGTGCTGTTTGACTCAGACTCTATAATATTGAGTACTGAGGCAAGGTCCTACCTGATTTGTAGTGCAGGAAGTCAGCGTAGACTATGAGGGCAGCTTCCACTGGCCCATTCTTGTAGATTTCTGTCATAATCTCTTTGACATCTGAACCGACACCATATGAAGTAAGGCCTAGCAAAGAGAGTCTGCTTAATTATCTCAATCTCACAGCAGTAACAACTGACAACATTAAGAATAAGGTAAATACACACAGACACCCCTCCATACGCATACACATACAAACAAGAGGCAGAGGGACATGTAGGATATAGTGTATACTTATCCTGGTATATCTGATGGTTCTCTGCCTGATCTTGTCTCTATTCTGGCTCTACTTACCGTAGTGTTTGTCACTTGTGTACTTTGGGGTGTAACCAGCCTCACATTGTTTAGAGCATTTGGGAGTTTCAATCTCTCCGTTGCATTTTGGCCGAGAGCCGTTGACATGGTGTTCACATGGAGGGATTGAGTATGGACGGCAGCCTATGGAGAAGGTGGGAGCCAAAGAAAGGCCAAACAGTGAAAACTAGGACATTCCAATGTTTATACTGTGACTAATTCCAGACCTTGACCCATCCTCAGACCGAGATACTGATCACCCAGCCACAGAAGCTCAACACATTCTCTGACCTGCATAAAACCCCAGATACTGATTCATGTCTAACTCCAAAAACTAATCAATGCTTAGCCTCAGACATTGATCCACACCCAACCACAGATATTGACCCATTACTGAGCAACATAACCATTCCCTAAACTTAACCTGGAATTTTATGTAAAAAACAGCTGGCTTGTTATAAAAACCCATCTGGTTCACTAATGTTGTATAGGAAAGGAAATCTGCAATCATAGAATCGCACAGTACAGAGGAAGCCTTTTGGCCAATTGAGTCTGCACCAAAACTCCCAAATCTAGTCCCACTTTCCAGCTCTGGACCCGTAGCCTTGCCTGTACCTGGCCTAGGTGTCATTCCTGACACATATTGATTCTTAACTACCCTCTGAAGTGGCCTAACAAATCAGTTTAAAGAGAAATTAGAGATGGGCACTAAATGCAGGCCCAGCTGGTAAAGCACACATCCCATCAGCAAATAACAAAAAACTCAGATACTGACCTACATTTGAATCATAAAGTCCTCCTGATACTAGACCAGCTTCAGTCCAAAATTCCCAAGCTCCAGACGGATAGCCACCGTTACAACTGCGGAAGAGTAAAACAAATTTAGTTTGTATTTACATAGTGCGATGAACAGTGTCAAATATGACCCAGGAGCATGGACAGTATCAGTGAAATCTCTGAAATAAATTGAAATAAAGAATAATAAAAACGAAATAACCTTCAAAAAATAAAAAAAGTGTCAAGATAAACTTGAGTTTCTTTTAATTTTTACAAATCAGGTTTATTCCGCGTATGCGTATTAACAAAAATCAGGTGAGCACATACAGTCAGAATTCTTCATGGGATAGGTGCTTCACAGAAGTGTTAAAAAATAAAAGCATGAGATATTAGGACACAACCAAATATGAGATAACTGTCAAAAGGTGGAGCAATGGGTCTGGGTTGGGCAGAGGAACAAAAAAGCCCAGCTGTGGGTCCGTTGGTAAGCGCCAGGGACCCGGGTTCGATTCCACCCTCGGGCAACTATCTGTGTGGAGTTTGCACATTCTCCCAGTGTCTGCGTGGGTTTCCTCTGGGTGCTCCAGTTTCCTCCCACAGTCCAAAGATGTGCAGGTTAGGTAGATTGGCCATGCTAAATTCCCTGTAGTGTTCAGGGATGTGTAGATTAGGTGGGTTATAGAGGATGGATCTGGGCGGGATGCTCTGAGGGTCAGTGTGGACTTGTTGGGCTGAAGGGCCTGTTTCCACACTGCAGGGATTCTATGATCTATGAACTAGAAAGTGCAGAATAGTAAGTCAGTTAAAAGTGGAATTGAGAGAGAATATTTTCAGGGACAGATAGATAGCCTTGTGCGATTGGCATGACAGAAGTGCACAAATATAGGAAAACATGATTCTCATCCTCGGTGATTTCAATTCACTCAGTGCAGGGCTAATGGAGGAAAACATGACGATGGTGAGAAAATTGGCAAAAGAAAAACTGGATTTATGTTATTTGTTCATAGGATGTGTGTCATTGGTAAAAATCAACATTTGATGCCCTTTATTAATTCACCTCAAAAAAGGAGATGGTGCTGCCTTTTTGAAAAGCTGGAGTAAAGCAGTGTAGACACATCCACAGTTTTAAAAGGAGAAACAAGGAGGGTGGAATCAAGATGAGATTCTCAAAGGAAAATGTGCTAGAGAAGTTGCAGATGATGAGGGTGAAGGTCATAAAACATGCAAAGGGCAGAAGGTTGAGAGCACATGTGAGGAAAATCTTTTTAACAGAACATGCTGGGAACCTGCAACTTTGCCAGTAGGGGCGATGGAGACAGAAACCCTCATCACATTCAAGGAGTATTTAGATGTGCACCTGCAATACCAAGGCATACAAGGCCATGGACCAAGTGCTGGAAAATAGTCAGGTGGTCGTTTTAAAACAGCACGGACATGATGGGCTAAAAGGCCTTTTCCTGTGCAGTCGATCTCTTTGACTCAATCACGTCAAAACATTCAGATAGACCCCGAATCAGCGAGGGAGTAAATTGACCTGGGATGAACACGTACCCACTTGAACAATATATCCACCTAACGTATTGCTGTGTTTGCATAGTTTGCAGAATTAGAGGAGTGAACTGAGCCTGACAACAGAATACATGAATTTGAGTCATGATGGGACACAAGTCTATTGTGGCTTCTATTCAGATTCAACTGTATTTTAGCTCTACCTCGGTTTCTGTCCACCTCTCTGAGCTGTAAGGCTCTGATATGAACTGTCTCTGGGACACTCTTAATTCACTTCTTGCTGAGCAAAGGTAGACAATTAAAGAAACTACTCAACTTGCTGTGAGGCTCATGTCAAATCAGGCTGAATGGTCCGTTTCCATAATAAAAAAAACAGCATCTGCAGTTTTTTTAAACTCATTTGTGGGATATTGGCATTGAAGACTGGCCAGCATTTATTGCCCATCCCTAGTTGCCCTTGGTAAACTGCCTTCTTGAACTGCTGCAGTCCTCCTGCTGTGATTTGACCCACAGTGCCATTTGGGAGGGAATTCTAGGACTTTGACCCAATGATAGCGAAGAAACAGTGACATATTTCCATGTCAGGATGGTGAGCAGCCTGGAGGGGAACTTGCAGAAGGTGATGTTCCCATGTAGCTGCTGCCCTTGTCCTTCTAGAACAAAGAACAAAGAAAATTACAGCACAGGAACAGGCCCTTCGGCCCTCCAAGCCTGCGCCAATCCGGATCCTCTATCTAAATCTGTCGCCTATTTTCCAAGGATCTGTATCCCTCTGCTCCCTGCCCATTCATGTATCTGTCTAGATACATCTTAAATGATGCTTTTGTGCCCGCCTCTACCACCTCCGCTGGCAACGCGTTCCAGGCACCCACCACCCTCTGCGTAAAGAACTTTCCACGCATATCTCCCTTAAACTTTTCCCCTCTCACCTTGAAATCGTGACCCCTAGTAATTGAGTCCCCCACTCTGGGAAAAAGCTTCTTGCTATCCATCCTGTCTATACCTCTCAGGATTTTATAGACCTCAAATCAGGTTCCCCCCTCAACCTCTGTCTTTCTAATGTAAATAATCCTAATCTACTCAACCTCTCTTCATAACTAACGCCCTCAATACCAGGCAACATCCTGGTGAACCTCCTCTGCACCCTCTCTAAAGCATCCACATCCTTTTGGTAATGTGGCAACCAGAACTATACGCAGTATTCCAAATGTGGTCAAACCAAAGCTCTATACAACTGTAACATGACCTGCCAACTCTTGTACTCAATAACCCGTCCAATGAATGAAAGCATGCCGTATGCCTTCTTGACCACTCTATCCACCTGCATTGCCACCTTCAGGGTACAATGGACTTGAATACCCAGATCTCTCTGTGCATCAATTTTCCCCAGGGCTTTTCCATTTACCGTATAGTTCGTTCTTGAATTGGATCTTCCAAAATGCATCACCTTGCATTTGCCTGGATTGAACTCCATCTGCCATTTCTCCGCCCAATTCTCCAATCTATCTATATTCTCTGACAGTCCCCTTCACTATCTGCTACTCCACAAATCTTAGTGTCATCTGCAAACTTGCTAATTAGACCATCTATACCTTCCTCCAGATCATTTACGTATATCACAAACAACAGTGGTCCCAGTACGGATCCCTGTGGAACACCACTGGTCACAGTTCTCCATTTTGAGTAACTCCCTTCCACTATAACTGTCTCCTGTTGCCCAGCCAGTTCTCTATCCATCTAGCTAGTACACCCTGGACCCCATGTGACTTCACTTTCTCCATCAGCCTACCATGGGGAACCTTATCAAATGCCTTACTGAAGTCCATGTATATGACATCTACAGCCCTTCCGTCATCTATCAACTTTGTCACTTCTAGATGGAAGTAGTTGTGGGTTTGGTAAGTGCTGTCTGTGGATCTTTGATGAATTTCTGCAGTGTATGCTGTAGATATCACACACTGCTGCTGAGTGTCAGTGGTGCCATGAGTGTTGTTTGTGGATGTCGTACCAATCAAGCACACTTTGTCCTGGATGGTATCAAGCTTCTCGAGTGTTGCTGGAGCTGGACTCAACCGAGGGAGTAGAGAGTATTCCATTAAACTCCTGACTTGTGCCGTGTAGATGATGGCCAGGCTTTGGGGAGTCAGGAGGTACATTACTTGCTGCAGTATTCCTAGCCACTGACCTGCTCTTGTAGCCACTGGCTTTATGAGAGGAGTCCAGGGTAACCCCCAGGATGTTGATAGTGGGGGATTCAGTGATGGTAATACCATTGAATGTCAAGGGGCAGTGGTGAGATTGTCTTATTGGCGATGATCATAACTTGGTATTTGTGGTGTGGTGCGGTGCAAACATTACTTGCCACTTTTCAGCCCAAGCTTGAATGTTGTCCAGACTTTGTTGCATTTGAACATGGACTGCTTTAGTATCTGAGGAGTTGCACAATTAGTAAACATCCTGACATTTGCTCTTGAAGCAGCTGAAGATGGTTGGGCCTAGGACGCTACCCTGAGGAACTCCTGCAGAGATGTCCTGGAACAGAGATGACTGACCTCCCACAACCACGAACATCCTCCTACGTGTCAGGTATGACTCCAACCACCAGAGCATTTACCCTGATACACATCGATTCCAGTTTTGCCAGGATTCCCTGCTGCCACACTCAGTTGAATGCAGCCTTGATGTCAAGGGTGTGACGCTCACCTCACCTCACCCCAGGAATTCAGCTCTTTTGTCCATGTTTGAACCAAGGCTGTAACGAGGTCAGGAGCTGAGTGACCCTGGCGGAACCCAAACTGGGCGTCACTGAGCAGGTTATTGCTGAGCAGGTGCTGCTTGATAGCACTGTTGATGACACCTTTCATCACTTTTCTGATGATCAAGAAGAGACTGATGGGGCAGTAATAGGCCAGGTTGGATTTGTCCTGCTTTGTGTATGGGACATACTTGGGCAATTTTCCACATTGTCGGGTAGATACCAGTGTTGTAACTGTACTGGAACAGCTTGGCTAGGGGAGCGGCAAGTTCTGGAGCACAAGTCTTCAGTACGATTGCCCGAATGTTGTCAGGACCAACAGCCTTTGCAGTACCTAGCATCTCCAAACATTTCCTGATATCATGTGGAGTGAATCGAATTGGCTGAAGGCTGGTACCTGTGACGTTGGGGACCACTGGAGGTGGCCGAGATGGATCATCCACTCAGCACTTCTGGCTGAAGATTGCTGCGAATGCTTCAGCCTTGTCTTTTGCACTGATGTGCTGGGCTCTTCCATCATTGAGGGTAGGGATATTTGTGGAATTTCCTCCTCCAGCAAAATGTTTAATTATCAACCACCATTCATGGTTGGGTGTGGCAGGACTGCAGAGCTTAGATCTGATCAGTTTGTTGTGGGATCACTTAGCTCTGTCTATCACTTGCTGCTTTTGCTGTTTGGTGTACAAGTAGTTGTGTTTGGTAGCTTCACCAGATTGACACCATCTTCAGGTATGCCTGGTGCTGCTCCTGGCATGCCCTCCTGCACTCTCCTTTGCACCAGGGTTAATCCCCTGGCTTGATGGTAATGGTTGAGTGGGGAATATGCCGGGCCATGAGGCTACAAATTGTGCTGGAGTACAATTCTGCTGCTATGAATGCTCACAGCATCTTATGAATGATCAGTCTTGAGTTGCTAGATCTGCGTGAAGTCTGTCCCATTTAGTACGGTGATAGTGCCACACAACACGATGAAGGGTATTCTCAACACGAAGGCAGGACTTTGTCTCCACAAGGCCTCTGCTGCCGTCACTCTTACTGACACTATTGTAGACATATGCATCCGCAGCTGGCAGATTAGTAAAGATGAGGTCACGTTTCCCTCTTGTTGGCTCCCACACCATTTGCCACAAATCCAGTCTATGTTCTTTAGGATTAACCAGTTGGATCAGTAATGCTGCTGCTGAGCCACTCTTGGTGGTGGATATTGAAATCCCCAGAGTACATTTTGTGTCCTTGCCATTCTCAACACTTCCAAGTTTTACTCAACATGGAGGAGTGCTGATTCATCAGCTGAGGGAGGACGGTATGTGGTAATCAGCAGGAGGTTTCCTTACCCCATGTTTAACCTGAAGCCATGAGACTTCATAGAGCCAACGTTAAGGACTCCCAGGGCAGATCCCTCCTGCCTGTGCTGCCATCTCTGCTGGGTCTGTCCTGCCAGTGGAGCAGGACATAATAAGGGATGGTGATAGCGGCATCTGGGACATTGCCTGTAAGACATGATCCCGCGAGCATAACTGTGTCAGGCAGTTGCTCGACTAGTTTGAGACAGCTCTCCAATTTTGGCACTAGGTTCTCCCCCTGCCCCCCATTTAGTGAGGAGGGCTTGGCAGGGTTAACAGGGTTGTTTCTGCTGTTGCAGTTTCCAGTGCCTAGTTAATGCTAGGTTCATTTCTTTGACACATCATAGTGATCGATTCATGAATGGCTTGCTAGGCCATTTCAGAGGGCAGCTGACAGTCAAGCACATTAGTGTGGGTCTGGAGGCACATGTAGGTCAGACCAGGTGAGGATGGTAGCTTTCCCTCACTCAAGGAAATTAGTGAAGGAGGTCAATTTTTCCAACAACCGACAAAGATTTCATGGTCATTGGTAGATTTGTAATTCTAGTTTTTTTCTTGAATTCAAATTCCACCATCAGCTATGGCAGGCTTTGAACTTGGGTCTCCAGAAAATTAGCTGAGTTTCTGGATTTTTGCAAGATTATTGATAGCAATAGGCCATCGCCTCCCCATAAACCTGAAACAAAAAGTCCTGGAAGAATCACAGCAGGGAGAGAGAAACAGAGTTAGGAAAGGATGGTAAGGTGAGGGAACCTTGGATGACAAGATATATTGAACACCTGGTCAAGAGGAAGAAGGAAGCTTACTTAAGGTTGAGGAAGCAAGGATCAGATAGGGCTCTTAGAGGTCTACAAAGGTAGCCAGGAAGGAACTGAAGAATGGACTTACCTCCATCTAGCTGTCCTATGAGAAAACCTTGGCGGGCAAGATCAAGGAAAACCCAAAGGCATTCTATGCTTCTGTGAGGAACAAGAGGATGGCCAGAGTGAGAGTAGGGCCAATCAGGGATGGTTGAGGGAACTTCCGTGCAGAGTCAGGATGTAGGGGAGGTCCTTAATAAATACTTTGCTTCAGTATTCACCAGTGAGAGGGACTGCGACGTTTGTGAGGACAGCATGAAAACAGGCTGATGTGCTCGAACAGGTTGACGTTAGGAAGGAGGATGTGCTAGAAATTTTGAAAAACATGAGGGTAGATAAGTCCCCTGGGCCAGACAGGATATACCCAAGATTACTACGGGAAGCGAAGAGAGATTGCTGTTCCTTTGGCAATGATCTTTGCGTCCTCACTGTCCACTGGAGTAGTACCAGAAGATTGGAGGGTGGCAAATGCCATTCCCTTGTTCAAGAAAGGGAATAGGGATAATCCTAGAAATTACAGACCAGTCAGTCTTACTTCTGTGGTGGGAAAATTATTGGAGGAGAATCTTTAGAATAGTTTTTATGATTATTTGGAAAAGCACAGTTTGATTAGAAACAGTCAGCATGGCTTTGAGAGGGGCAGGTTATGCCTCACAAGACTTAGTGAATTCTTTGAGGAT
>NW_025968405.1:0-25000 GCF_021869965.1 Rhincodon typus | reverse complement strand
TTGCTCAGATCTTTGAGTAAAGGAGTTGGGACGTTATGCTGAGGTTGTACAGGACATTACTTTTCTGGAGGACTGTGTCCAGTTCTGATTGCCCTGGTATAGGAAGGATAATATTAAGCTGGAGAGGGTTTAGAAGAGATTTACCAGGATCTTCCTGGGACAGGTTGGTTTGAGTTATGAGGAGCAAAAACAAAGTTGCTGGAGAAGCTCAGCAGGTCAGGCAGCATCTGTGAAGGAAAAAACAGAGGTAAAGTTTCGGGATCGGTGACCCTTCTCAGACCTGCTGAGCTTCCCCAGCAACTTTGTTTTTGCTCCTGATTTACAGCATCCACAGTTCTTTCGGTTTTTATTTGATTTATGAGGAGTGGCTGGATAGGCTGGGATGTTTTTTTTCACTGGAGCATGGAGATTGAAGGGTGATCTTATAGAATTCGATTTGATTGTCACTGTATTTTACAGTAAAAATACAATAAAATACAGAGAAAAGTTTTCATTTGTCACCACAAAATGGTGCCATTTTGAATAATTTAAGAATATGAATAAAAAAAATATAACTTGGAGAGTCCATCAGTCCTGAGCCAACTCATCACAGTTGACAATGCCTGCGCTGCCATCCTTCCGCAACCACTTCACCACCATCTACACTGGACCTAACCAACGTCGAAATCGCTGATACTCAGGCACCATCTTTGCCGCTGGTCTGTTACTCTTCCGTCACCGCCTCATTGCCTCCTGTGCCAGATCCACCAACATCAAACAACATTGCATGTCTTACCGCTGGGCCAATCTTATTGATGTTGAAGTGATGACCTTCCACCATCGCTTTACCACTGCCAGCGCCAACTACAAGGTTGCTGATGACACCACTGGGTCGGACTGATATCAAACAACGATGAGTCAGAATATAAAAAGGAGATAGAGAGCTTGGTGTTGTGGTTTCAGTGATGACAACCTCTGTCTCACTGTTGGCAAAACAAAAGAATTGATCATTGACTTCAGAAAGAAAGGAGGAGAACATGCCCAGTCAACATCAAGGGAATGGGGTTTGAGAGAGTGTCAAGTTCCTAAGAGTGACGACAACCGACAACCTGTCCTGGATTTCCCACGTAGATACGACGGTCAAGAAGTCACAACACTGCCTCTTCTTCCTCAGGTGGCTTAGGAAATTCAGCATGTCTATAAGGACCTTCACCAACTTCTAGAGATGCACCATAGAAAGCGTAGTATCCAGGTGCATAGAGGCCTGATACAGAAACTGTTCTGCCCAGAACCATAAAAAACTACAGAAGGTTGTGTGCACAGACCAGACCATCACGGAAGCAAACCTTCCATCCATGGACTCCATTTACACTTCTCGTTGCCACGGAAAGGCAGACCTCTTCCGTCAGGCAGCTTGAACACGTGCATCAACAGGTTCATAAAAAGCTTCTTCCCTGCCATTATTAGACTGATGAATAGACTCTCCAACTTCAAATAATGTTAACCTAGTTAATTTTGAGCTTGCTTCTCGCACCTCCTGTGCAGTGTATCCTGTATGCCTCGTTCTGCCTAAGCAGTCTATGATCATTGCTTACTATGATCTGCCTGTACTGCTCACAAACAAAGCTTTTCACTGTACTTAGGTACTCGGACTAAAATAAATCAAATCAGACCCAGCTAACAATGAAGTTGCTGATCCTCAGGTGTCATCTTTGTCACTGGGCTGAACTCTCTGACGTCACCTCTGCCAATGTAGCAGCTGCTGATTCCAGGTCCTCTGCTTGCTCCAGAAAAGCAAGTAGGAACTCACTTTCCACGGCGTTGGGCCTGCTTGATGTCCACAGTACGTCTGCTTGAGGTCTGTGCCCTGAGCTCAGCTCGAGACCACTTGAGGTCTGCACTCTGGGCTCTCGCCGTCACCAATACTGTCCAAGCTCAGGACAGGGTAAGTAAGTTTCAAAAAAAAAAGAGTAAAGAAAGAAAATTGGTTGGAGCAGATGACCTCTGGCACAGGAGCCCTACTCCACCACCATCTTGGACGGGAGTTTTTAAAATCATGAGGGGCATAGATAGGGTGAATGGCAGATGTCTTCTCCAGGGTGGGGAATTTTCAAGACTAGGGGACATATTTTTAAAGTGAGAGGAGAAAGATTTGAGATGTGTGGAAGGAACTGCCAGAGGAGGTGGTGAATGCGAGTATAGTTACAACGTTTAAAAGACATTTAGCTAAGTACATGAATAGGAAAGGTTTGGAGGGATATAGACCAGGTGCGGGCAGGTGGGACTAATTTAGTTTGGGATTATGGTTGGTGTGGGCTGGTTGAACTAAAGGGTCCGTTTCCATGCTGTATGACTTTGAGATAAATAGATTTTTGATCAGCAGGGGACTCAAGGGTTACTGGGAAAGGACAAGGAAGTGGAAGTGAGGAATGTCAGTTCATTATCCTATTGTATGGCGGTGCAGGCTTGAGGGGCTGGACAACCTACTCCTGTTTCTATTTCTTAAAGTCTTATAATCTTCTTATAGTCTTATAATCTAAGAGTAGTGAGGCTGTGCTTCAGTTATGCATTGCATTGGTGAGACTCCATTGGGTGTACTGTGTACAATACTGGTCACCTTACCTATGCAAGGATGTTTATGAGTTGAAAGCAGTTCAGAGGAGGTTTACCAGACTAATACCTGGAATGAGTGAATCCCCTTCAAAGGAAAGGCTGGACAGGCTAGGGCTGTATCCTCTGGAGTTTAGAAGAGTCAGAGGTGACTTAATTTAAGCATATAAGACCCTGATGGGACTTGACCATGTGATGTTGAAAGGATGCTTCCTTTGTGGGAGAACCTGGAGTCAAAAATAAGGGGGTGCCCATTTAAAACAGAGATAAGGAAACAGTTATTTTCTGAGAGGGTTGTAAACCTTTGGAATTCCATTCCTCAAAAGGAACTGGCTGTAGATTCTTTAAGTATTTTTAAGGTAGGGATAGATCGATTGTTGGTTACCAAAAGGGATGGAAGATTATCGGGGATATGCAGGAATGTATAGTTGAGGGTAAAATCAGATTAGCCATGTTCTTACTGAATGGCGGCACACTCTTGAAGGGCTGAGTGACCTACTCTGGTTGCTTGTTCGTTTATATGTTTGTATCCCGGCTCCTGTGCTTGAATCCTTTCACTGTGAAGGCTGAAATTCCATTTGCCTTCTTCAATACCTGCTTCACCTGTATGCTTACTTACAGCAAGTGGTGTACAAGGATACCTGGATCTCATTGCACCACTCCTATCCCAGTCTATCTCCATTCAGGTAAAAATCTGTCTTCCTGTTTTTGCTGCCAAAATGAATAACCTCTCATTTTTCCACATTATACTGCATCCTCTATCTGTTGTGGACTCAGTGATAAAGACTGATCATGACAATGAGGCAATTGCTTTATTGATGTGCCATGTGACTACCTGGATGGGAGAAATTGAACTAGGTGGAGTTTGGTCTTTTGACATGCAGTAATTTAATGTTTGTGTGTAATACTTTGTGTGAAGCATTTCAAAATAAAAAGCAATTCATCCATTTTTTGACTTTTGCAGGTGTACTGGAACACTTGAAGGTGCTGGAGAAATGTGCCAAGAAGCTGGCGTCAGAACAATTAGAAGCACAGCACAGACAGCAGGTTCTAGAACAGGAGAAAACACTGTTGGAAAGACTGAGATCAAAAAGGGATGCTCTGAGGACCAAAGTGATTGCGCAGTCTGCTGGAGTAAGTGAAGGTGTTTAGTAGCTTTAGCTAAAGTATGATACTCAGTCCAAGTCAGAGCCCTGGTTTCAAATCCACAAGGCTCAAATTGTGAGCTTTTTACAGTCCTAAACTCTTTCCAGCTTAACCTACTTGCGTTTATTTTATATGCCTCAGGTAATTAAAGCAAGTATCCATATGCCCTCTTAACTACCATATCCACTTGACTTGCTACTTTCAGTGATCTGTGGATATGCACACCAAGGTTCCTCTGATCTTCAATGCTTTCCAGGATCCCACCATTCAGAGAGTAATCCTTTCCCTTGTTAGTCCTCCTCAAGTGCATTACTTCACACTTTAGCGGGTTGAATTCCATTTGCCACTGCTCTGCCTAGTCAACAAGTCTGTTGGCATCTTTGGCAGTTTATGACTACCCTCTTCACTACAGCAAAGGTTTTATTGACCAGGAGTGTCCGCTTGAACAAGTATTCTGTTTGATCAAGAAGTCTACATAATCGATGTAAAAACATACACTAAGTAATAGGAATGTAATTTGAGGGGTATACATATCACTTTTATACTTTATTTACAGTATAAATCACTTAAATAATAATGCACTTTCCCTTAAATAAACTGGAAAGAGTGCAGAAAAGATTTACTAGGATGCTACCTGTTCTGGAAGATTTGAGTTATAAGGAGAGGTTATAAAACTCAACTGGACTCACCACATTAACAGAGTGGCTACAAGAGCAGGCCAGAAGCTGGGAATACTGCGGCGAGTAACTCACCTACTGATTCCTCAAAGCCTGTCCACCATCTACCAGGCACAAGTTGGGAGTGTGATGGAATACTCCCCATTTGCCTGGATAAGTGCAGCCCCAACAACACTCAAGAAGCTTGGCACCATCCAGGACAAAGCAGCCCGCTTGATTGGCACTACGTTTACTAGCATTCACTCCCTCCACCACTGATGCTCAGTAGCAGCAGTGTGTACTATCTACAAGATGCACTGCAGAAATTCACCAAAGATTCTCAGACAGCACCTTCCAAACCGACGACCACTTCCATCTAGAAGGACAAGGGCAGCAGATATATGGGAACACCATCACCTCCAAGTTCCTCTCCAAGTCACTCACCATCCTGACTTGGAAATATATCGCCGTTCCTTCACTTTAGCTGGGTCAAAATCCTGGAATTCCCTCCCTAATAGCATTGTGGGTCAACCCACAGCAGGAGGACTGCAGCGGTTCAAGAAGGCAGCTCATCACCACCTTCTCAAGGGCAACTAGGGATGGGCAAGAAATGCTGGCCAGCCAGCAACGCCCGCATCCCAAAAATGAATAAAAAAAAGTAAAAAAGGTTGGATAGGCTGGGATTTTTTTCCCTGGAGTGTAGGAGACTGAGGAGTGACGTTATAGAGGTATATAAAATCATGAGAGGCATAGATAAGGGAGATAGCCGTCAGCTTTTCCCCATGGTAAGGGAGTCTAAAACTAGAGGGCATAGGTTTAAGAGGAGAGATACAAAAGGGTCCAGAGAGGCAACTGTTTCACACAGAGGGTGATGAATTTCTAGTTGGGCTGGTAGATGTAGAAGTAAATACAATTTCGCCATTTTAGAAACAATTAGACAGGTAGATAGATGGGATAGGTATGGAGGGATATGGATCAAACATGGGCAAATTGAGAAAACTGGGTGGCATAGGCAAGTTGGGCTGAAGGGCTTGTTTCCATTGCTGTAAACCTCTATGACTAAAGAATAGGAGTGAACCAGATGGGTTTTATGGGAATCAATTATAATTTCATTTCATGGTCACCATTACTGAAATTGGCCTTCAATTCCAGATTCTTACTGAATTGAAATTCTGCTAGCTGCTGTAGTGGGATTTGAACCTGTGTCCCCATAGCAGCACTGGGGGCCAGGAAGATCCAGCTGTTATTTACGATATCGGGTGAAGTGCAGTATTGATTACGATCAGCTTGTAAGAGCTGTTTGTCTGACATTCCCACGCTGACACCAGCTCTCTTATGTGCAGTCCTTGTTAGATATCCTGGCAGAGACACAAACAAACTCAGTGCCACTGCTGGACAAGGTGGATGTCAGTTCCACGTTGCTGAAAGGGAGAGTCAAGACTCTGCAGGACATTCTGGATGCATATAACCTTGCAGGTGAGTTCCCTTTTACCCTTGAACATTACACAACTTACAGGATTTTACTGTTGGATAGTACAAGAGTACCAACTGCACACAGAATTGTTAACCACAATATTAACACTGACTATATGAAAACATGGGTGAAAATAAATAAGAGCAGGAGTGGACAATTTGGCCACTTGACTCTGTCATTCAATGTGATTATGGGTGATTGTCAACCTTAATTCTATTTTCCAAGTCCTGTGATACCCCAAAACTGGCTTAATAATATTCATAGAGTCATAGGGATGTACAGTATTGAAACAGACCCCTCGTCTAACTCATCCATGCCAACCAGATATTCTAAATGAATCTAGTCCCATTTGCCAGCATTTGGACCATATCCCTCTAAAACTTTCCTGGTCACATCTGGATGGGTATGCCTTTTAGATGTAATTGTACTGGCCTCCATCACTTCTACTGGCAGTTCATTCCATACATACACCACGCTGTCTGTGGAAAAAGTTGCCTGTTAGGTCCCTTTTAAATCTTTCCCCTCTCATCTAAAACCTACACCCTCTAGTTTTGGACTTCCCTACCCTGGGAAAAAACCTTGACTATTCACCCTATCCATGCCCCTCATGATCTTATAAACTTCTATAAGGTCACCCCCAACCTCCATCCATAGTGCTTCATAGGAGCATCCATATCACTGGGAAGAGAATTCCAAAGATTTACAACTCTTAGACTGAAGGCGTTTCATTCCTAAATCGTTGTATTCTTGTCCTGAGACTGTACCGCTATGCCTAGATTGCCCAGTCAGAAGAAACAACCTTCTACCCTGTCGAGTACTCTAAATATCTTGTATATTTCAATGAGATCAATTCTCATTCTAAACCCAGAGAATCTGACCTCACTCAGCCTCTCATCATAGGACAACCCTCTCATCCCAGGGACTAATTTAGTGCACCTTTGCTGTGCTGTCTCCAGTGCAAGTAAATATTTCTTTAAATGTTGAGAATAAAGCTGAACACAATATTCCAGACGTGGTCTTACCAAACCCCTGTATAATTGCTCCAATCCTCTTTCAGTAAAGGCTGACCTGACATTTGTCTTCCAAATTTGTTACTGTATCTGCCTCATAACTTAGAGTTACTCAGATAACAGAGGGCAGTGGTGAGAAGCGACTGAGGAGGGTCGGTGAGAAGTCAGCTTGCTCAGCACAACTGAGAAGAGGATCACAAAAGACCCGGTGCTCAATAGGAGAACGATCAGTGAATAGGGCGGAAGTGAAAGCAACTGAGAAGGATTCTGGGAAAAGTAAGCTTGCTCACTATGACTGAGGGGATCACATAAAGAAGGCTCTTTCAATCCATCATATCTGCATTGGCTCCTGAAAGAGTTGATTAAAAGATAGGAAACAGAGGGTAGTTATAGATGGGCATTCTCAGATTGGAGACGAGTTGGAAATCGTGTTCCCAGGGATCGATGTTGGGACCCTTGCTTTTTCTGATTTATAAAAATGATTTGGAGGTGAGTGTTGATGCAAAATCTCTAAATTTGTAGGTGATACTGAGCTTGTGAGAATAGTGAATTGTGAGGAGGATGCTGAGCAACTTCGGAGGGATGTTGACAAGTTGGTCAAATGGTCGGACATCTAGCAGATGAATTTCAATGCAGAGAAATGTGAGGTAATGCATTTTGTTAGAAGAAACAGAGAAAGATAATATAGGCTCAATGGGAACAACTTTGGGGGGAGTACAGGAGTAGAGGAACCTTGGGGTTCATGTGAAGATGGCCAGGCAATGTGAAACAGTTGTTAATTCGGCTTATAGGATCCTTGCGTTTATAAATTGAGGCATAGAATATGAAAGCAAGGAAGTGATGCCACATCTTTGCATCTTTGGTCAGACCACATTTGGAGTATTGTGTTCAGTTCTGAGCACCTTATTTAAGGAAGGTGTTATTATTGTTAAAGCCCTGGAGAGAAATCAAAGGAGATTTACTAGATTGATAAAGGGATGAGGGATTTAGATACAAGGAGCGATTAGAGAAATTGGGCTTATTCTCCTTAAAGCAGAGATTAAGAGGTGACCTCATTGAGATGTTCCAAATTATGAATAATTTTGACAGCGTTAAGAAGGATATTTTGTTTCCACTAGGTGGTATGTCAGTAACTTGGGGTCACAATTTCAAAATGTCAGCAAGAGAGCTAGGAGTGAGATGAGGAAAAACTTCTTACTCTGAGAGTTGTTGGGATTTGGGATGTGTTGCCTGGGAGAATGTGAAGTAAGACTGCATACAAGGTTTCAAAGAGAGCTAGATATATATTTTCAGGAGAATTTAAAAGGCTATGGGAGGTGGGGCCAGAGAATGGGACTGGTTGGATAGTTCTTTGGGAAACAGTACAGACATGTTGGGTCAAAAGGCCTCCTTTTGTACAATAAATTCTATAAAACAAAGAAGTATAGATGCTGGAAATCTGAAATTGCTGAAGAATCTCAGCAGGTGTAGCAGCATCTGTAGAGAGAAAGCAGAGTTAAAGCTTCAAGTCCAGTGACCTTTCTTCAGAACTATTAATAGCTCTGAAATGCTGGTATATATACCTCAAGATGAGATAGGGGGATGGAGTGGGAAGTAATAAGTGAATAGGTGGAGACGGAGCCCAGAGAGAGAGAAATAGTTAGGGAGACAAAGGGATGGATAATGGTAAGCCTGGGAGAAAGAAAAGCTGGTGATGGGAGCAAATCGGAGTGTGAGTTGGCTGTGTTGAAAGCAGCTCATGTCATAACAGGGCTAGGTGTGTGAGGGTGGGTGAAAGACAGAGAGGAAGGTGTTCAGGTTCTAAAATTATTAAGTTTGATATCGAGTCCTGAAGGCTGCTTTGTCCCCAAGCAGAAAGTAAGATGCTGAATTTTGAGTTACTTGTTACCCCCAAGTTACCCAGGTTTGTTTTAACATCAACATTTACAAATTTCACACCTTATAGAAGTATTCTGCTTTTTTATTTTTGCATTGCAAGTGAAGAATCACCATCCAGTCTTGAAATTATATCACAGTTCCTTCACTATTGCTGGGTCAAAATCCTGGAATTGCCTCCCTCATGGCATTGTGGGTCTACCTAAAACACATGGACTGCGGTGGTTCAAGAAGGCAGTTCAGCACCATCTTCTCGAGCAACTAGGAATGGGCAGTAAGTACTGGCCAGGCAGCAATGCCCATGACCCATGAGTGAATATAAAAAGAAAATCTCACTTCCCTACAGTCAGTCTTCCATCTTGTTGCCTACTCCATTAATCTGTCTATAATCTCTGCAGCCTGTGTCACTGCTGTGATATCAAGTGTGTGATTTAAAGAACAAAGAACAAGACAGCACAGGAATGGGCCCTTTGGCCCACCAAGCCTGTGTTGATTTGTAATCTTTATTTAGACACACTATTTATTGCCCCTAGGCAGTTTCTTTCCCTCGTTTGCCTCCTGTTCATGTGTCCATCAGGATATGCCTTAAATGTTGCTAACGTGCCTGCTTCCACCATTTCTACTGGCAGTGTGTTTAAGGCACCCATCACTCCGTGTGTGAAAAATTTTCCCTGCACTTCTCCTCTAAACTTTCCCTGTCTTACCTTAAACCTGTGCCCCCTTGTATTTTACCTTTCCACCCTGGTAAAAAGCTGCTAACTATCCACGTCTCTCATGATTTTGTAGACCTCTATCAGGTCATGACTCGGCCTGTGCCTTTCCAATGATAATAATCTGTGTTTATCCAACATCTCCTCGTACCTAAAACCCTCTAGTCCAAGTAATATCCTGGTAAACCTTCTCTGCACCCTCTCCAAAACATCCATGTCCTTCTGATAGTGTGGCGACCAGAACTGCACACACTATTCTGAATGTGGTCTAACTAAAGTTTTATACAGCTGTAACATAACTTGCAAACCTTTATATTCCACGCCCTGGCCAATGAAGGTAAGTGTGCTGTATATCTTCTTGGCCACCTTAGCCACCTGTGTTGCCACTTTCAGGGATTTGTGGACCTGTGTGTCCAGATTTCTCTGTATGTCAATGGTCCAAAGGATTCTGGCATTTATTGTGTAGTTTGCACCTGAATCTGATTTTCCAAAATGCATCACCTCACATTTGTCCGGATTAAACTCCATCTGCCATTTCTCTGCCTAAATCTGACATCCATCTATATCCTGCTGTATCCTTTGATAGACCTCCTCACTACCTGCAACTCTGCCAATTTTGGTATCATCTGCAAACTTACTATTCAGACCACCTACATTTTGAACAAGTGAACAAAATGTACAAATGAAAAAGGACAGTATAGGAACAGGCCCTTCGGTCCTCCAAGCCTGTGCCGACCATCATGCCCTAATTAATCTAAAAACAAACCTGCCATTTTTCAATCCGTATCCCTCTGTTCGCTCCCTATTCATGTACCCATCTAGGGGCTTCTTAAATCTCTTCCATGTGCCCGCTTCCATGACCTCTTCTGGTAGTGCATTCCAGGCTACTACTACTCTCTGCGTGAAAAACTTCCCTCACACATCTGCCTTAAATTTTCCCCCTCTGACCTTGAACCTGTGCCCCGTTGTAATTGAAACTTCAACACTCGGAAAAAGCCTCTGACTATCAACCCCATTTATGCCTCTCATAATTTTGTAGCCCTCTATCAGGTCTCCTCTTAGCCGCTGTCTTTCCAGTGAAAACAATCCTAATCTTTTTAATCTTGTCTCATAGTCAATGCCCTGGAGACCAGGCAACATCCTGGTGAGCCTTCTCTGTACATTTTCTCAAGCTTTCACATCCTTCTGGTAGTGTGGTGACCAAAACTGCACATAATATTCCAAATACGGCCTAACAAGGATTTTATATAGCTGCAACATGTTTTGCCAACTCTTGTACTCCATGCCCCGGGCGATGCAGGCAAGAATGCCATATGCCTTCTCAGTCACCTTGACTACCTGTGTTGCCATTTTCAGGGAAATATGGACCTGCACGCCCAGATCCATCTGAACATTGGTGTTCTTAAGAGTTCTGCCCTTTACAATATAATTCACACCCAAATTTGATCCTCCAAAATGCATCACCTCGCATTTGTCTGGATTAAATTCTGTCTGCCATTTCTGTGCCCAAGTCACCAATCTATCTATATCCTGTTGTATACTTTCACAGTCGTTGGCACTATCAGCAGCTCCACCAATCTTCGTGTTATCAGCAAACCTGCTTATCAGACCACCCACATTTTCCTCCAGATCATTTGTATATACTACAAACAACAAGGACCTAAGACTGACCCCTGTGGAACACCACTAGTTACCGGTCTCCATTCTGAAAAACATCCTTCCAACACTACCCTCTGTCTTCTATGACCAAGCCAGTTTTCTATCAATCTAGCCAGGCCACCCCGAATCCCTTATGATTTCAGTTTATGTACCAACCTGCCATGTGGGACTTTATCAAATGCCTTACTAAAGTCCATATAAACTACATCCACAGCCCTTCCCTCATCAATTATCTTCGATATCTCTTCAAAAAATCCATCAGGTTGGTGAGACATGACCTTCCCTGGACAAAACCATGCTGCCTGTCACTAACTAGTCCATTTTCCTCCAAATGCGCATATATCTTGTCCGACAGTATCTTCTCCAAGAGCTTCCCCACCACAGACGTCAAGCTCATCGGCTTATAGTTTCCTTGATTATCCCTGCATCCTTCCTTAAATAAAGGAACAACATTGGCTAATCTCCAGTCCTCTGGAACTTCATCTTTGGTCAACGAGGATGTGAAGATATCTGCCAATGCCCCTGCTATTTCCTCCCTTGCCTCTCTGAGTAACCTGGGATAGATCCCATCTGGTCCTTGTCTACCTTAATGCAATTTAGGATTCCCAAAACTTCCTCTTTCAATATGTTGACATTCTCTAGAGTATTCACACACTCGTCCCTGACCTCAGCATTAGTCATGTCCTTCTCCTTGGTGAAAACCGATACAAAGCACTCATTCAGGATCTCCCCCACTTCCTGTGGCTCTACGGATAACTTCCCTCTTTCGTCCTCCCCTTGAGTGGGCCTACTCTTTCCCTTGTTACCCTTTTTCTCCAATCATATGCATAAAAAGCCTTGGGATTCTCCTTGACCCTGTTTGCTAAAGACATTTCACGGCCCCTTCTTGCCTTCCTAATTGCACATTTAGGTTCCTTCCTAATTTCTCTGTACTCCTCCAGGGCTTCGTCAGTTCGTAGCTGCCTAGACTTGTCATGTGCTTCCCCTTTTCTTTTGACTACCCTTACAGTTTCCCCTGTCATCCATGGTTCCTGAATCCTGACATTCCTATCCTTTAGTTTTGAGGGACATGCATGTCCTGCACTTCAGTCAATTGGTTTTTGTTCTAGATCATTTATATTTATTACAAACAACAAAGGCCCCAGCACTGATCCCTGTTGTAGTCACCACTAGTAACTGATCTCCATTCAAAAAAGCAACCTTACACTGTTCCTGTCTGTCTTCTATGACCAAGCCTGTTTCGTATCCATCTGGCTAGCACACCCCAGATCCCATGACACTCTCCCTTTTGTACCAGTCTGCCATGAGGTACCTTATCAAATGCCTTACTAAATTCCATGTAGACTGCATCCACTTTCTGTCCTTCATTAATTATTCTTATCACGTTCTCAATTAACTCAATCAAGTTAGTAAGACATGACTTTCCCCAAACAAATGCACGTTGCCTATCATAACAAGTCCATTCACTTCCAAATGTGAATAAATTCTGTCTCAGTATCTTCTGCAACAGCTTCCCCACCAGTGATGTTAGGCTCACCGACCTGTAATTATCTGAATTATCTCTGTTTTCCTTCTTAAATAAAGGAACAACACTGGCCACGCTCCAGTCCTCTGAAACCTTACCTGAGGTCAAACAGGATGCAAAGATATCTGTTAAGGCCTCATCTATTTCCTTCCTTGCCTCCCAGAGTATCCTGGGATAGATTGCATCCGGACCTGGGGACTTGTCTACCTTAATGCATTTCAAGACACCCAACACATCCTCCTCCGTTATGTTGACCTGCCTGAGAGTATTCACATAACTTTCCCTAACCTCAGCATCCCTCATATCCCTCTCTTTAGTGAATACCAATGTAGCGCACTCATTAAGAATCTCGCCTACTTCCTCTGGCTCTACACATAACCTCCCTCCTTTATCCTTCATGGGCCTACACCTTCCCTAGCTACCCTCTTGCTCCTAATATATGTATAAAATGCCTTGGAATTCTCCTTAACCCTGCTGGCCAAGGACATTTCATGGCCCCTTTAGCCCTCCTAATCCTCAGTTTGAGCTCCTTCCTACTTTCTCTATATTCTTCAAGGACTTGGTCAGTTTTCAGTTGCCTGGGCCTTAGGTATATTTCCTTTTTTGTCTAAGCTGATAATGTGGCCTATTGTACAAAGTTCCTGAATCCTGCTGTTCTGTCCTACATTTTCACAGGAACATACCTGTCCTGCACTCTCATCAACTAGTCTTTAAAAGACTTCCACGTCAGATGGGTATTTACCCTCAAACAGCCGCTCCCAATCCACATTGTCTAATTCTTGCCTAATTTGATTATAGTTGGCCTTCCCCCAATTTAACACCCTCATTCAGGGTCCACTTTTGACCTTATTTATAAGTATTCGAAAACGTAGGGAATTATGGTTACTATTACTAAAATGCGCCCCCAATGAAACTTTGATCACCTGACCTGCTCATTTCCCAATACCAGGTCCAGTATGGCCCCTCTTCTTGGACAATCCACATACTGTTTCAAAAAACCCTCCTGGACACACCTAACAAATTGCTCCTCATCCAAATCCCCGGCTTTGAGGGAGTCCCAGTCAATATGGCGGAAGTTAAAATCACCTACCACAACAAGTTATTTTCACATTTTTCCAGAATCTGACAACATATCTCTTCCTCTATTTCTTGCTGGCAGCTGGGAGGTCTGTAGTACAGTCCCACTATTGTGATTGCACCCTTCCTAATTTCCTGAGTTCCACCCATAATGTCTTGCTGCAAGATCCCTTCACGGTATCTTCCCTGAACACAGCTATGATATGCTCCCTGTAACTCCTCCACCTCTTTTATTTCCCCCTCTACTTTATCTAAAACATAGCTATCCTGGAACATTAAGCTGCCAGTCCTGTCCCTCTTTCAACCATGTCTGTGTGGTACAAAATCATAATTGCATACATTCATTCAGGCTCTAAATTCATCTGTCTTATCTGTTATACTTCTTGTATTGAAGTCCAAGCCTCCAGTTCCACTGAACTCAGCAACCTCTCCCTGACTGCTCTTTGTCTTAGCTATATTTGCCTCAGTCTCGAGCTCTTCCCCAGTCTCTATACTCTTGAACTTCTGCTCCAGTTCCCACCCCCCGCCACACTACTTTAAACCCTTCCGATTGGCACTATCAAACTTTACTGCCAGGATATTGGTGCCTCTCCGGTTTAGGTGCAACTGTCCTAGGAAGTAATCCTGAGATGACTGCCCTGAAGGTCCTGCTTTTTAAATTACTACCCAAGCCCCTAAATTGTCGTTGCACGACCTTGTCATTCTTTCAATGTGGATGATGACTTTTGTCTGTTTACCCTCCAGTTTTAGAATGCCTCATACCTGCTCAGAGACTTCCATGATCTTGACACCAGGGAGGCAACGTACCATCCAGGACTGTCTCTCGTGGTCACAGAAGTGCATATCTGCACCCCTGGCTATTGAGTCTCTAATTACTATTGTTCTACTACACTTTGTCCCTCCCCTCAGTACAGCAGGGCTAGCCATGGTGCCACTGCTCTGGCTGCTGCTGCTGTCACCCAATGGACCATGCCCATCATCAATCTCCAAAATGGAATATTTGTTTGACAGGGGGCAGTTGCAGGGGGCTCCTGCACTGCCTGCCCTATCTAGTGGTCACCCATCTACCTTCCTGTACCTTGGGTGTGACCATATTTCTATAACTTCTTTCAATGGCACTTTTCGCTATTTGTGTGCTCCTTAGTGTCTCTTGCTGCCGCTGAAGCTGATCCGTTCCCTCGGTGAGCAGCTGAAGCTGTGTACACTTCCTGCAGATGTCGTTATCAGGGATGCTGTCAGCGTCCATGATTTACTACATCTCATAGGCGGAACACAAAACCCCAACCACTGACATGACTAACCTTCTATTCACTGTTAGATTATAAGCTAAATTTTAATTAACTACTTAAAAATTACAGTTATTACTTTCTAACAAATAGCTCCCCCCACCCCAAACTCACTATCTGAACTCCCTAACCAGAAGATGAACTAACTGTAGTAACCCTTTAAGAAGTCTGAGACACAGTTATCCTGTACTGCAGTGAGATTCCTTCACCTGAAGCACCAAGGGAATGAATGAATTAACATAAACTTGCAACAACAACAAGTTGCTGGAAAAGCTTAACAGGCCTGGCAGCAATCTGTGAAGAGAAATCAGAGTTAATGTTTTGGGTCTGGTGACCCTTTCCCAGAGCTGATGGAAGCTAGGAAATTGTTGGTTTATATATAGAAGATAGGGTGGGGCAAGGGGGTAAGGAGTAAACAATAGGTGGGGATAGAGCCCAAAGGGAGAGAAAAGCAGTTGGACAGACAAAGGAATAGATAACGATCTGGCTAGGAGGGTGAATAGCTGTTAATGAAGACTCTTAATGGCTAACAGTAGATGGTGCGTAATGACAGACTGTGTGATAGCAAGGCCTGTTGTATGGGGTAGGGAGCTAGGACATGGAGAAGTTCTGGCCCAAAAATTATTGAACTCGATATTGAGTCCAGAGGGCTGCAGGGTCCCCAAGCAGAAAATGAGGCGGTGTTCTTCCAGCTTGCGCAGAGCTTCGCTGGAGCACTACAGCAAGCCTGAGACAGAGATGTTAGCCAGGGAACAGGGTGGTGTGTTAAAGTGGCAGGCAACTGGAAGCTCAGGATCATTTCTGCGGGCAGAATGTAGATGTTCTGCGAAGCAGTCACCCAATCTACGCTTCGTTTCCGCCAATGTAGAAGAGACCATGCTGTGAGCAGTGAATGCAGTAGACTAGATTGTGTGAAATGCTGCTACACCTGGAAGTTATGTTTGGGCCCTGAGGACGGAGGAGGTAAATAGACAGGTGTTACACCTATGGCAGTTGCAGGGGAAGGTGCCTTGGGGTTGTGGGGGGTGGTATTGTGAGTGAAGGAAGAGT
The DNA here is from genome assembly GCF_021869965.1 of Rhincodon typus. Taxonomy (NCBI): domain Eukaryota; kingdom Metazoa; phylum Chordata; class Chondrichthyes; order Orectolobiformes; family Rhincodontidae; genus Rhincodon; species Rhincodon typus. The sequence continues at coordinate 8,943 of NW_025968405.1, read as the reverse complement.
GGACCAGGGTATCCTGGAGGGAACGGTCTCTGCGGTAGGTGGACAAGGGAGGGGATGGGAGGGGAGTATGTGTCCGACGGTAGCATCCCATTGGAGGTGGCAAAAATGGCAGCTGATGAACTTCAGGATGTGGATGCTGGTGGGATGGTAGGTAAGGACAAGGGGAACCCTATTGCTGTTGCGGGAGAGAAGAAGGCAGAAATGCGGGAGATGGGTTGGGCCCTGTTGACAACGGTGCTGGGCAATCCTTGGTTGAGGAAGAAGGTGGACATTTTGGAGGCTCCCTTGTTGAAGTTGGTCTCATTGGAATATATGTGATGGAGCCAGGGAACTAGGAGAATAGAATGGAGTATTTACAGGAAGCAGGATGTGACGATGTATAGTCCAAGTAGCTGTGGGAGATGGTGAGTTTATAGTGGATATTAGTGGCCAGTCTATCCCCAGAAATGGAAACAGAGATGTCAAGGAAGGAGAGGAGCCAGAGATAGATCAGGTGAAAGTGATGGCAGGTTGGAAATTGGAAGTGAAATTGATGAATTTTTTCCAGTTTCAGACAAGAGAGGGAAGCAACACCGATGATATCATCGATATATCGGAGAAAGAGTTGAGGGAAGGGTCCAGAATAGGACTGGAACAAGAAATATTCCACATACCCCACAAAGACAAACCAGCACTGACCAATCAGAAATTGTTCTTCCTTTTTCCCTGCGATGTCAGCAGGATGCCTCCCTGAGATGCATGGCTGCTGGCTCCTCCTGAAAGGCACTGGCCTAAACTGAAACTAGGCTCAAGAATACCGTGCTCAATTGTAAATCTTCTTTGGTATTGGCCCCTTCCTCCGGTTCCTGCTGCTGGCTCCTCCTGAAAGGAACGTGCCTGAACCAAAACTGAAATTCGATTTATAATATAATTCATTTTTCAGTTTGGACTTTTGAATTTAAGCTAGTGGCATATAGGGTTTCTGTGTGGCTGAAGGGGTTTATGTTTAACTTATATCTGTAGCTGTGGTGATTTCTTTGAAAACACAGTGAGCGAGAAGTGGACAGTAGTGGGTTTTTGTTTTGGGAGAAATTTGAGTGAACAAATAATTGAACACTGGATTCCAATTTAGAAGGTCAGGGATTGATTTCTTTTGATTAGGAGAAACACCCATAGCTTGGGAAAAGTAAGTTGTTTTTTGTTTTAGTTTGAGCAGTGACTCAGCTGAAGCTAGATGTGTAGCGCACTTGCTCCTGAGAAAAGGACAGGATAGTTAGAATTGTTAAGAAATAGAATTTTTTTTGAAGCTGAGAAAATTTAAGCTTAGTTGTATGCAGACCCCAGGAAAAGGCTAACAGATTCTTGAGACTGGGACAATTAAATTAAGCTTTATAGGGGCGATAGAGAAGAGAATTCTCTCTAGTGTGAATACTATAAAGGGGTGCTTTTTGGATTGCTAGAATATTTTTATTGTGTATTTCAAAATCTTTAAATATGTATTTTCTACGAATAGTATAGTTTATTCTGTTTTATGTTGAGGCAGATTTCTGTACATGATAGAGTTGCCCAGTAATAATACCATTTGGAATCACAAGACTATACTTATACACAGACTAACTATAGACACTACATCCAGCTCTGACTATGAACATATTGCATCTCGTATGTACTGACTCCTGGCCAAAATCCAGAGCAAGCTGTGAACCTGCACAGAGAGCTTTAGGACTTGCTCACTTGAAGCATGACATGTTAATTGACAAATTAAGATGCAACTAGATGACAGTAATGTGAGCTATAACAACTTCAACTTAACTGTATTAAGCAAATCTCACCACTCTATTTGGAGTATCGGTAGCATAAGTAAAAGCTGTCTAATTCAAAGCTCTCCAGCTTGTCTAACTTAGTGGAATAGGGATGAGCTAAAACAGGTTTAAGTGATCTTTATGTTGGGAGAGAATGTTGAACTTGGACTAAGTGCATTCCAATGATCATTAAACACTAACCGAAAAAATAGATAGTAAGTGACATAGAGTCACAGAGTCATGGAAACAGACTCTTTGGTCCAACTTGTCCATGCCGACCAGACGTCCTAAATTAATCTAGTTACACTAGCCAGCATTTGGACCATATCTCTCTCAACCCTCCCTATTCATATACCCATCCAGATGCCTAATAAATGTCATTGTACCAGCCTCCACCACTTCGTCTGGCAGCTCGTTCCGTATGTGCACCACTCTCTGTGTGAAAATATTGCCCCTTAGGTACCTTTTAAATCTTTCCCCTCTCACCTAAAACCTACGTCCTCTAGTTTTGGAGCCCGCTACCCTGGGGAAAATACCTCGACTATTCACCCTATCTATGATTTTATAAACTTCTATAAGATCACCCCTCAGCCCATGACACTCGAGGGAAAATACCCCCAGCCTATTCAGTCTCTGCCTATGGTTCAAGCCCTTCAACCCTGACAACATCCTTGTAAATCTTTTCTGAACTCTATCAAGTTTCACAACATCCTTCCCATAGCAGGGAGACTAGAATTGAATACAGTATTCCAAAAGTGGCCTAACGAATGATTGTACAGTTGCAACATGACCTCCCAACGCCTAGATTTAATGCACTGACCACAAAAGGCAAGCATACCAAATGCCTTCTTCACCATGCTGTTTACCTATGACTCCACTCTCAGGGAACTATGATCCTGCACTCCAAAACTTCAGAACACTCGCCGGGACCTTACCATTGAGTGTATAAGTCCTCCCCTGGTTTGCCTTTCCAAAATGCAGCACCTCACATTTATGTAAACTAAACTCCATCTACCACTCCTCAGCCCATTGGCCCATCTGTTCAAGGTTCGAATTTATTCTGAGGTGACATTCTTGGCTGTCCACTATAGCATCTGCAAACTTACTCACCATACCTCCTATGTTCACATCCAAATCATTTATATAAACAATGAAACCAGTGGAGCCAGCAGTGATCCTTGTGGCACAATGTTGATCACAGGCCTCCAGTCTGAAAAGCAACCTTTCGCCACCACCCTGTGTCTCCTACCTCAGAGCTAGTTTTGTATCCAAATGGCTAGTTCTCCCTCCGTGTGATCTAACCTTGCTAAGCAGTCTACTATGTGGAAACCTTATTAAATGCCTTACAGAAGTTCACATAGATCACATCCACCACTCTGCCTTCTTCAATTCTCTTCATTACTTCTTCAAAAAACTCAATTAAGTTAGTGAGACACACATATTTTATAAGTCAACCCTGTTTCAGGAAAAATACCTAAAGCTTTCAAGGTCAGATCGTACACGATCTGCGGTTTGGTTTTATCATAACTGTGGATTCCGTTTACTCTTTTAAGTTAAATTATTTCCAGCCAGCCTACTTGGAGAACCTTTGTCTTTTCATGGCATATTGTAATTTAGTGGATAGATTAAGGCCACTTGCCCCGATACCGATGTTGGATTTAGGTGAAGTATAACAGAGAAACTCGGACATCAGAAGGAGAGGCAAGAAAGTCTGTTTGAATGGTCGCTGCTGGTTACTATTATTGCACTTTTTCCATCTCTATGTAGGAGTTAGTGTGAAGGTGACAGAGCCAAGCTCCACATTCGTTTTCTGTATCAGCACTGCATATGAGGGCATCTACCTAGACTCCTATTACCTGGACATTCAGACCAAGCAGCCACGCAAAATAATTCGGCACAACATACCTGCCTTCATCCCTCTGGAGCAGACAGCTCGCAAGTACCTGCAGAATGACCTGCGACAATTCATGGATGTGCTGCGCGATGCTCTGAATGCCTATGCCAGTAGAAGATATCAGGTGGAGCAGTTACAGGTATAATTGGTACACAGTGATTCAGCTGCAGGCGACAGATAGAATTAAACACCCTCTACTATTTTAAACTGAAAGTAAACATGAAGTAATGCCTTCTGTACTCTCTACACTCACCCCTCAAAAACTTCCAGAACAGGCACAGCAGTGGGTGAGATACAGAGTAAAGCTCTCTCTGCTCTTTTAAACTGAAAGTAAACAGAAGGTAACGGTGGCACGGTGGCTCAGTGGTTAGCACTGCTGCCTCACAGCGCCAGGGACCCAAGTTCAATTCCACCCTCGGGTGACTGTCTGTGTGGAGCTTGCGCATTCTCCCCGTGTCTGCGTGCGTTTCCTCCGGGTACTCCAGTTTCCTCCGGGTACTCCAGTTTCCTCCGGGTACTCCAGTTTCCTCCCACAGTCCAAAGATGTGCAGGTTAGGTGGATTGGCAATGCTAAATTGCCCGTAGTGTTCAGGGATGTGTATCTTAGGTGGGTTATAAGGGGATAGGTCTGGGTGGGATGCTCCAAGGGTCGGTGTGGACTTATTGGGCCAAAGGGCCTGTTTCCACACTGTAGAGATTCTATATCTGTAAAGCTTTCTCAACACTGTTGCCATCAACCATACCCAGGACAGGGACAGCACTGTACTCTTTTAAACAGAAAGTAACGCTCCCTCTATACTGCCCCCATCAAACATCCCCAGGACGGTTCAGCCCAGGGCTAGTTTCTAATAAAGTGCCATATATGTTACTGGACGTGTAATCCGGGGGCATAAATTAAAATCCAACTCCAGCAGCTGAGGATTCAAATTGGGTAAATTAAGTAGATTGGCGATGTAAAGTGGTCTTCACAATAATGATCGCATGATAAATGAATTATTGTGAAAACCTGTCTTATTCATTAAAATCTGCACCCCAGATTTATCCAGACTAACCTACATGTGATTCCAGCAAGCCACTTGGTTGTCAAAAAGACAGCTTCCCACCAACTTCTCTAGGGCATTTAGAGGTGGACAGTAAGTTCTGGTCTTGCCAGCGATGTCCATATCCTGTGAATGAAAGTTTCCTCTGTGCTCTTTCAGCAAACATTCATAGAGTAGGTACAAAAGAGTTCAAAGCTTTCCATGTGAGGAGGCAGTGGCACATTGGTAATTATAGAATTATATAGTACAGAGAAGGGGAAGTGACAATCTAGTCGTATTATCACTGTACTGCCAATCCAGAGACCCAGGGAATGTTCTGGCAACCCAGGTTCAGATCCCGCCATGGCAAGTAGTGGAATGACTGAGTATGTGTGCGCCCACTGTCGCTTGTCGTAAATGCCCATTTGCATCACTAAATTCCTTAGCAAAGGAAATCTGCCACCTTTACCTGGTCTGGTCTACATATGATTCCAGGTTCTGCTATCTTGACTGCCATCTGGACAATTAGGAATGAGCAAAACAAAAATGGACCCACATACAACGACAAATATATAAAAAAAGAACACATGGCCATTACCACCGAGAAGGATAAAGGATGAGGGGAACTGATACATGCAAACACCACCTCCAAGCCACTTGCTATCCTGATTTGGAAAGATATCGCCATTCTGGAACTCTCTTTCTAATGGCATTGTAGGTATCCCTGCATCCCCATGGACTGTACTGGTTCAAAAAGATGGCTCACCACCATGTTTTCAAGGTTAATTCAGGATTGGCAACAAATGTTGGGCCAGACAAGGATACCTACATTATTTGAAAAAAATAAACAAAAAGTACAATGTAAAGCTTCTAATTAAGCACTCCGGACTGGTAGAACACAAATTAGGAACAGAATGAACCTACCGCTATACTGCAGACTGATAGGTTTATAATAAGCTAAACACTAACGATGATACTCTTTCCCAGATGCACTACCATACGTCCCTGACAGGCCAGATACAGAAGAATGCTGCGTATAACTTGCTGAAATTCCAGTATCCCATTCAGTGTGGGGACATGCATCATGACGTTCAGGTGAAACTGGTATATGAGGATCTTGCATGCTACCTTCCGACTGGAGTCATACTCACATGTACGGGTAAGAACAAACAGGAGTTGGATCCCAATATATGGTAATTATACACTTCAGAACAGGTATAGCATGGGGTTAGATACAAAGAGCCCTCTACACTGTCCTCATCGAACACTGCAAGGACAGGGACAGCATGGAGTTAGTTACAGAGTAAAGCTCCCTCTTCACTGTCCCCGTCAAATACCCTGGACAGGTATAGCATGGGGATAGATGCAGAGTAAACTGAAAGTAAAGCTTCATCTATGGTTTTAAAGTGAAGGTAAAGCTACCTCAACACTGTTTCCATGAAACACTCCCAGGATAGGTACCTCATGAGGTTAGACACAGAGTAAAACTCCCTCGACACTGTCTTGGAGTCAGTAGGACTGCAGATGCGGGAAGCCAGAGTCTTTAGATGTGAAGCTAGAAAAGCACAGCAGGTCAGACAGCATCCGAGGAACAGGAAAGTCAATGTTTCGGGCTGAAACCATCAGTCAGGACTGGGCTGATGAACGGTTTCGGCCCGAAACGTTGACTTTCCTGCTCCTTGGATGCTGTTTGACCTGCTATGCGTTTCCAGCTTCCTATCTCTTTACTGTCCCTATCAAACATTCCCTGGACAAACATGGCCCAAGTCAAAATCCCTCCCAAATGGAATTGTCAGTGCCTCTACACCAAATGAACTGCAGCATTTCAAGAAGGTGGCTCATGACTACTTTTTCAAGGGTAACTAGAGATGGACAATAAATACTACCCTAGCCCTAGGACACTGACATCCCATGAATTAATAGAAAATAATCAACAGCTGGAAGCATTGACATTAATCTCCTCATATTACATGTGTTAGTCTTAGTGAGTGGGGGAGGGGATTGAGTGAGGATGAAAGAGAGTGGTATCAGACAACACACCTGGTAAAATGTGAACAGTTTTTGTCCTTTTATCTAAGGAAAGATATACTGGCATGGCAGGCATTCCAAAGGTCCACTAGGCTGATGCCAGGTATGGAGGGGACTGTCAGGTGAGGAGAAGTTGAGTAGGTTGGGCCTGTATGTATTGGAATTTAGGAAAATGAGACATGACCCTATTGAAATATACAAAGTTCTTCAGGGACTCGACAGGGTAGATGTGGAAAAGTTGTTTCCCCTTGTGGGAAAGTCTGGCACCATATAACATAATCTCAAAGTAAGGGATCACCCAATTAACACAGAGCTGAAGAATTTCTTCTGTTAGAGGGTTGTGAATCTGTGGAACCACCCCAACGCCCACAAGCAAAGCTGTGTTAGGACACTATTTAAATGGGCCAGAACACACTGCAACACCCCGGAATTACGCAGGAAAGAGGAAGAGCACCTATACAAAATCCTCGCTATAAACTGATATCCCTGCAACTTTATCCCCAGATGCCTACTAAACAGACACAACAGGAAGGTACAGTACGCCCTAACACACTGGCCGTACTGTCATACATCAAGAACATATTGGAACTGACAACAAGACTCCTAAGACCACTAGGAATCATGGTGACCCACAAGCCCACAGCCACACTACGACAAACACTCACAAGGATTAAAGACCCCATTCCAACAACGCGCAGAACCAACGTGGTTTACAAAATACCTTGCAACGACTGCCAAAAACATTACATCGGAAAGACAGGAAGGAAACTAGCCATCAGAATACATGAACATCAACTAGCAGCAAAGTGGCACGACGAACTCTTCTTAATATCGGTACACTCAAGACAATGAAGGCCATCACTTTAACTGGGACAAGGTAACCGTAGTAACCCAAGCCAAAAATAGACACGCACAGGAATTCCTAGAGGCATCGTTCTCCACTCATGATGCAAGCAACAATTGGACTCCATATACAAACCCATAGAGATCAAAACTGGAAATGACTGTACTCCCCATAACGGACCAAACAGTATAAATTCCAAGCAGAGTAGAATAACATCGCTTCATCGGAGGCTCCACTGATGATGTCACCTAGCATTTTGACGAAACCTCTGAATGAGAACAAGCCAGCTCGGCGAGCAAGTCAACAACCTCATCCACAACCCAAGCTACAGATCTTTGCCAAAACTTTGATCAGATTGGTCTCTTTAGAGCAGAGAAGGCTGAGAGGGACCTGGTTGAAGTATATAAGATTGAGGGCTTGGACAAGGTGGATGTAAAGCAGCTGTCCCCTTAGTTGAAGGGTCAATAACAAGGGAACATAATTTTAAAGTGAAAGGTAGGACATTTAGAATGGATTGGAGGGAAAGAATTTTCATCCAGAGGTTGGTGGGAATCTGGAATGCACTGCCTGGGAGGGTAGTTGAGGTGAGAAACCTCACCTTTAAAAAGTACGTGGATGAGCACCTGTAAGTGTCATAACATTCATCGCTATGGGCAAAAGCTGGAGTGGCATTAGTGTCAATTTAGAGTAGCTTTTATTAGTGTAGACTGTATTCCCAAAGGATTTCTCCCAAACTGTACGATTCTATGAGACATTGTTGAGGAGGATTGAGTCTGAAGTTAGCTGCCTAAGAGTGTGGTGGCAGCAGGTTTAATTGAAACATTGAAAATGGAGTTGGACTGTTATTTGAAGAAACGATGTGTGCAGGGTTACAGGTAGAAGGCAAAAGAAAGACACTTAGTGAGGTGCTCATTTGGAGAGACGACACAGATACAATGCGTTAAATGGCCACCTTTTGCAATGTAACATGTCTGAGATTCTGACAATGAAAAGTGTGAGAGTTCACATTTGTCCTTCTCACTGCAACTGCCTTACTTTGTACCAGGAGCAGATTCAGAATCCATGAGGACAAAATTAGAAAGTCACCAGCAACTCTTCCAAAACATGGAACTTCATCGAGTATTTGACAGCTTGAGGATGCAGCAAGAAGCAGTTGTATCAAGCAGCAGTCTCCGTGCAGTACATGGTTCGGCCAGTCCTTCCAGTCACTGAGTGCCACGTTCTTCGACAACCACAGCACGAAGAGGATGCAAATAGGGTTTATCTTGATGTTTTGAACTATTCCTCAATTAAAGGGCTGACTGATGCTGTAATTTTTAACCATTTTCTATATCTTGTTCAAACTGGAGTAGGGGTCATTTTTTGTTAATGGGATGT